>NW_008651398.1:69014-80298 GCF_000695815.1 Acanthisitta chloris
CTCCTGATTTTGTGAGCAACAGAATTGCAGTGAAATAACCTGGAAGGGTGTTAGAGAGGTCATGTAGCTCATCCATCAGCCCCAAGGCAGGATCAACTATATATTAATCCTGACAGATATTTATTCAATGTGTTCTGAAAGATCTCCAATGGTAGAGAGATGCTCAGCTAATCTATTCTGTCTCCTCATCTCTGCTGGTAGAAAGGTTTTCTTGACATTTACCCTGAATGTTTTTTTCTTGTAATTAGTCAAAAAAACTGAGTGACTTGCCTTATCTGGCCCAGGCAGGGGAAAAAAACCCATTATATTCTACTTTATGTATATGAAGGCTTTGAGGTCCTCCCATGGGTCATCTTCTCTTTAGGGAACACAGCTCAGTGTTTGTAATCTTCCTTCATGTCATGCTTTGCAGATCTCTGATTAGCCTCACTGCACTCCTGTTGCTCTCTCCAGGCTGTATCTCTCTTGATCTAGAATATCTTTCTCAAGTGTCTAAACCAGAATCCATCACTCACTTTTGATTCAATAACGGTGTTTGAAATATGTTTGCTCTCAAACCTAAAGCAAACAAGACTATTATTAAATAGTATTTCCCCTAACTAGGAGATTAGTCTTCCATAGTAACAGAAGGATAAAATGAAACCTAATGCTAAATATTAGTTTGGAAATAAATGTAGATTTTAAAATGAAATTTGGGTTCTATATCAGGCTTAGTATTTTCCAATTTTGGTATTTTTCTCCAGTGATTTGGGCCACAAACAGCTTCTGGTTTTGGCCCTTTTTCAACTGGTGGTTCACTATTCCCTTTGGCTGTTTGCTCTTCTGTGAGTACTCAGAGTTTGAGTCATGATTGCTCTTTGTGTTTCCATTCCTCATAACAAGTTCTAGATCTCTCATGTTGTGAGGAAACTCATCACATTTGCATACCCTCTGCAACATGACAACTTATTTAATAACAAACGACACTTGTTGGTGATTTAACTTCTTCTGAGCCTTTTTTCTTCCTTCAATTAAAGCCTGTGTCTTAGTTACTGCCTTTTGTTTCCTTTGAACTCACCAGGGAAGGAATATAATCAGATATTTGAAATTACAATCTTGGGTAAGAGGCAACATTAAGGTGCTGAGTACCTCACATCTTTGTTTAGCATTCCAAAGCTGCTAAGTAGACAGGCCAAAGACTCTGCACTCATTTCTGAGCAACAATTTAGGATTCTGGGGAATCGGATATTGCCCTAAGCAGCTTTGAGGAAATAAGACTCAGTCGATCAAGGTGGGAGAATAAAGCTGCAACAGCAGAAGCTGCAGAGATTTACTAGTCACTCCCAGCTGAGTAATGCATCTATTCTCCATCCTGCTGGAAAATTAGGGATGTGCAGAGATAGAGATGGCAATGATAAAATGAGGGATTGAAGGAGACTGTTTGATCCCTTCAAACTAGTTCAGAAGGCTCCACAGAACCTCTGGCTCTGGCCTAGCAAACCTCACCAAACACCCACGTGGGCACAGTGACTCACTCCAGACCTTTCGCAGGAAAGTGGAAAAAATTGAGATATGCCAGGGGGAAAGCAAGAAATAGGAAGCTCTTGCTCATGTCTTGAACTACTGAGTTAGCAGCAAATTTGCTAGCTAAAAAAAGTCCTGCTGGTGCCTAGAAATGAGTTACTTGCCCAACTTCAAAGCCTCCCCAGGACTGTCCAGGGAGGATAATTCCTTCTATGAACAGTCCATTTAACTCCTGAGTGTATGAGCTAAGTGAGCTCCTGATAAAGGTTTCTTTCTTTTATGTCTTGCAAAAAAGTGTTGAACAGTTTAGGCTTAAGGTGAGAGAATACCTTTCTGAAAGTTTTTTATGGAAATTGCTTCTGTAACAGGGCAAGAGATAAACCTTTTCACTGGGTTGAAGGAGGAAAGGACCAGCTGAGTTGGAGCTGAAGGGAATTTGCTTTATTTTCGAAGCTGTAGTTATTTCCTTAGAAACTTTGTGCTTTCAGATGTGTGCCAGGGGCTCCTGGAAGAGGTTTTGCTTTGGATCTCTCATGGCAGATGCCTCCCCTTGTGTGCCTGTCATGCAGAGGGAGTAGTTAAGTGAGTTACAAGATGTGTGTGGTGGTTTGGATGCTCCAAAGCAGGAAAGGGAGGGACAATTCATATGGAGCCATTGGGCTCAGTTCCTTACCTTGCTTTGAGGGTGTGTGAAGCTGCTCAAGTCAGGAGGTTTTGGCTGTTTTTTGTAACAGTGAAACTTTCAGGATTGCTTCCCCTTGGTGTGGGTTGGCTTTGGGAAGTGTTGGCATTCCGTGACATTGTGCACACTGTGCTGAACTCAGTAGAGCTTTTTTTTTCACATAGAAGTGGAGCTCCAGTAATTTCTGAGCTCTGTGCCTTGTTTCAATTATTTACCTCTGCAAAAAGATTTTTATAAATCCTCCTTTCTCTTTGATATTATTAACTTTCTTGTCAAACTTTTATTTAAACCACAGAGACGAAGATGGATCTTTTCTTTAGAGCTTGGCAAAGTCAGATTTACTTCTTTGACCTGTTTCAGGGTGATTGAAAGCTAATCTGTCTCCTTTTTATTGGCTTTTGGTAAAGCATGTATTTCTTTGTTTCCCTTTTTCATTCTCTATTGTCTTGTGAAAATATGTAACTTCACTTCAAGCTGTAAAAAATTATCCTCCTACGGGAAGGGGGGAAAAAAAATGACAACCCTTAATCCAATCCAAGAGAAGGTTTATGTCTTTAATTAGCTTCTTGGATTGCATTCATGCATGATTCAAGTCAAATGAACTATGAGCAATAAGAAAGGTCGTGTGGTCACCTCTGACCTCGCAGAGAAGAGCACTAAAGGCAGAAAGCTTTTTTGGCTCAACATCAGTGACAACTACTTGAATTTGTCTTTCTTTGGGGCTGATTTTTTTGCCATAAAAAGCATGTGCAGTGCTCCCACTGCAGTTAACTTGCTTGGCCAAGGGCATGGCATGGCTTGTGTGCTGCTAACTCCAGTGACTGATATTTTACATTCTGTTGCTCTCCACTTTATGATTAGTTCACTTTATAATCAGTCCTTTCAGTGCTCTGGTCCTACAGTATATGTTTCCAACCCCTCTGGAAGAGTTATTTACCTTCCCCACCCCCCACCCCCCCCCAATGCACTTGAAGATATAAAATTACTCTCATGTTAATGCTGCAGTTATAAAGCTAATATTACAGTTTATCAAGGTTGTTAATGTTTTGCCTTACTCAGGCAGATGATCTTGTGATCATCCACAGTATTATATTAGGCAGAGAGAATTTTTCCTCATATATATATATGTAATTCTTTTTGCCTCTAGAGAGCTGAATGAGCACGAGGGTAATATCTAGGGATATTGATCCGGGAGTTATTTTGATAGAAGGTGCTGACCCACAGCAGCCATCTAAAACTGATCAGTGCTCCTCCCAGCCAGCTGGAAGCATCTCCATGGTGTGTCTGGCACAGTCCTGTCCCTCTAGAGCAGGGACAGCACTCCAGAGCCATGTGGCCAGACTTGATGTCTTGCTCTTTGTGACATGTTTGCAGAATTGCAGGTAGGGAACAGCAGTAAAACCTGCACATTTGCTCCTTGCAGTAGTTAAATTTATCTAAGTGTTTTGCCTCGTTTTTCTATTCAATGGCTCCCACTATGAGTGTAAATAAGAATCATAGAATCAACCAGGTTAGAAAAGACCTCCAAGAGCATCAAGTCCAACCCTACTGTGGTCACTAGACCATGGCACTAAGTGCCACATCCAGTCTCAGCTTGGAAACCTCCAGGGATGGTGAATCCACTGGGGACAGTCCAGAGAAGAGCAACGAGGCTGGTGAAGGGACTGGAGCACAAGGGCCATGAGGAGAGGCTGAGGGAGCTGGGGGTGTTCAGCCTGGAGAAGAGGAGGCTCAGGGGAGACCTCATCACCCTCTGCAACTCCCTGACAGGAGGTTGGAGTCAGGTGGGGGTTGGTCTCTTCTCCCAGGCAACCAGCAGCAGGACAAGAGGGCACAGACTCAAGCTCTGCCAGGGGAGGGTTAGGTTGGATATTAGGAAGAGATTTTTTCCAGAGAGAGTGCTCAGGCATTGGAATGTGCTGCCCAGGGAGGTGGTGGATTCACCATCCCTGGAGGTTTTCAAGCTGAGACTGGATGTGGCACTTAGTGCCATGGTCTAGTAACCACAGTAGGGTTGGACTCGATGATCTTGGAGGTCTTTTCCAACCCTGTTGATTCTATGATTTTTCAGGTGTATTTTGTCCTGGTGTCCCTGAGGTCTAATAATGACTCCTGACATTCATTAAATATGTGCCCTTTTTACAAGGACTTTTAAAAATAGTTGTAAATTGCAAATTAATATCGTTTATTTAGCACTTTCGCATTCATAATTTATGTTGGTACATTCATTCTGGTGCTGTTTACCTCTAAATCTGTATTTCAGTCACCAGCACAAACATCCTGCCAATAAAAACTCTCCAAAACCAACCAAAAATCCCCTGAAATTCCTGTTTAAACCAGGAATATTGATGTAGGAGGCATCAAAGTAGTACTGTAACCTCCACCCTGAAATCCAGTGGCTGGATAATAGAACCTGTAAGGGCTGGCAAATATTTTGGAGCACAGATGCACATTTCTGAATGAAAAGTTGGGCTCAGAGAGCAGTTTGACAAAGTTCAGCATCCAAGGTTAATTCAGGAATGTTGAGGCAATTGTGGGGGAAGTGGAAACTTGAGCTTTGTAAAACAGAAGGCTAAGGAAATAAAGAAGAGAAGGAACTGCTCCCAAATGGGTGACAGAAGAGGATAAATATTAAAAAATGAAAAATAATGTGCATAGGTTAAAGGGAATTCAGTGTTTTATTGGCTAAAAATCCCAAGAAACAGAATTATCTTCCACAGTCCTTGCCTGGCTCTGGAATAATGGTGATTATCAACATACTTTATTAGTCCAAGTGTTAATTTGTGCTCTGCCTTTGCTCAGATCACCACCAAAAATGAAAATATCTGTGGAAAAAATTCTCTGCTTAAAAATCTGGTCCTCCCTCAGCCTAATTCACATGCACTGCACTGGGAGTGAAGTAAGGGCATAAATATCTCTATTTTCTGTGGTGGAAAGACACATATTTGTGTTTTAATGAGTCTACTACAGGAGACACATCCATCAGTTGATGTGGTTTGTACAGTGTCTTAGTTCAGCCTCATGGACTGAAGTGTAGTGACTCGAGGTCATCTTTTAGTTCCTGTTTTCCTTAAGGTCCTTGATGACACCTCTTTTTCCTTATGTTTGTGCCTTTTTGGTGTTGCTTAGTGCCTCGAGGTGAAGGAGCATCAAGTTAGCAAAGTCTTTGTGGTGAGGGTAAGGAAAACATCCTTTCAAACTTGGTTAGGGGTGAGACTTTGTGCAGCAAATATAAATGTTATCAGCCTCTGTTATTTGCCAGAGTTGATCATTTGGGATATCATTTTGATTACTTTATGGTCTGGGACATGACAATGCCAAGTGCTGCACTGGAGAGAGCACAACCCTAAGCATAAGACAAAGCAACAGAAGGGTGTGGATTTGGGAGAGGAGAAGAAACAACAGTGTAGTACTGAGTGTGATGAGGATGTTTCAGTGTCCTAAACATCACCTTCTGTGACACAGAGGAGTTGTGTGGGAAGACTTGAGCCCAGCAAGGGTGTGTAGGTAGGGGAAACTCTGCCTGAGTATTAAAGGCAGTAGGGAAGGAAGTCCAGATAAAGGTGATGCTTTGAAATTTGTGATGTTGGTGAACAGGTTCATGGGACAAACTGATTTCTGGGTGAAGACTTGTAAATTAGGGACTGGCATCAAAGGCCTTAACAGTTGTCTCTGTTGGCAGCCACTTCCAGAAGAAGAGGCTTTGCTTCAGCTCAGATTTACCTGCTGTTAAAAGAGAGGAACTATCATCTCAACAGCACATGTTAATTGAGCAATGTGTGCATGGGCAGATGGATAAATCCTGGAGTTCTGCAGGGAAAGGCTTTACTGTAATTCTGATGAATTAGGGGGAATAATGCCTAATGATTGCTGAGGTTGAGTGACAGTTACTGGTATTAATGGGTGAAAATCAGACATTTTTTATCGACTGACCTCTTTTTCTGCATAGTGATACACTGCACTGTACTCAGATCACCAGCACGTTGACTAATATGACTTGGAGCTGCCTTGGCTTTGTGATTTGATGGCTTTTTTTGGTAGCAAAACTTAACATAAATAAAAATGGCTGGCTAGGAAGAGGCAAGAAAGCAAATGAATGCAGCCAGATATAGCAAGTCTTTGATCACAGATTACAAAGATTATTTCGGTGCATATCAATGTAAAGAGTAATGATGTCTTTGAAGAATTTGTAACACAAAAGTCCATGTACATCACAAAGTATAAAGGAGAGAGAAGGGTAAAGGATTAAGAAAGGAAAAGACTTTGAGCATCATTAATGAACGATCAGGAATAGAAGACAAATGATAAATTTCACTGCATAGAATGGTGACTTTGATTCTTTCTTTGTCTGAGCTGCTTGTGTAACACAATAAAGGATTTAGAGATGAGAAAAAAGGCACAAAACTGCTATGTGTGTATCACAATGTGTGAGGAAATGGTGACAACTGTTTCCAATGGGAAAAGGAGCCAAGAAGTGCCTATTAAAATATGATGTCTATAAAGTGAACTGTGACTCGGAGCTGAAATCAGGGAAGCAAGTAAAGCATGTGGTGATGTTGATCTCTGTTAGAGAACAGATTTCCCAGTGGAAAGGCAAAGGGCAGGACAGTTTTGGGTATCTGCTGGCAGGGGCTGTCAGCTGGGGTGTTCCCACGTGGTGTATTTGCTAGGAAAAGCACTGCTGGCACAAAGCATTGCAGAAGGAGAGTTGTGGTCCCAATTGCTGGAACAGGAGTGTGTGGTGCTGGGAGCTGGGCTGGAGTTGCTGCCAGACCCTGCTCACCTGCTGCTGCTCCAATGCCAACTTTTCCCTGTTCCCACTGTGCTGCATTCCCTGACAGAAAGTTTCTAATCATCGTTATCTATCCTTATTTTGCTGCTTCCTTTAGGACTGCCAAAAGTAACACCAAAAAAGTCAAAAGAAGCTAAAAGTGCAGCAGGCCTGACCCTTGCTTGTATTCGTTCAGGATACTCCCAACATCCCATTTCAGTTGTCTTACCTGTTAGTACCTTGCAGAGATGATGCTTGGCTGATTACTTAGCAGTGCTAGTGAGCTCCTTAGCCCTGTATGATGTGCTACCTTAGAAACACATTTACTTCCAGTTGTCTCACAGCCTCTTTGAGGCAACTTTATAAAACAAGATTTGATGAATTTTGCTGCCTGTTTATTGCCACCTCTCATCTCCTCTCTGAGCTTTACTGCTCCTCTTTGAGCCAGGCAATGGGAGAAGTCTTTTTTTTTTTTTAATCTGTAGACTATGAATCATTGGTGGAATCAATAGAATTTAATCCAAAACTTCTGCTGAAGGTTTTAAGGAGTCTATAAAACATATCCAGCATGCAGAAA
Source organism: Acanthisitta chloris (assembly GCF_000695815.1). Taxonomy (NCBI): domain Eukaryota; kingdom Metazoa; phylum Chordata; class Aves; order Passeriformes; family Acanthisittidae; genus Acanthisitta; species Acanthisitta chloris. The sequence continues at coordinate 76,548 of NW_008651398.1, forward strand.
AAGGCACCAAGACCCCTCTGACTGCCTGAGCTCTGAAGTGGGCTGGGCTGCCAGCTCCATTTGAGGTAGGAACTGCTCCAAGCTGGTGCTGGGTTGGATTCTGAGTTGGATTCTGGTCTACTTCTCCAGCTTGCACAAGAGCAGAGAGAGCTCCACCAGGCTCAAAGAGCACAGAGAAGGTCTGTGTAAGTAGCTTTGCACCAATTAATGTGTAAGTTCCTTCTAGCAGAGGGGAAGTGGGAAGGGAGTGACTCTGCACAGTTTGTTCTGGGCTGGTGGGTGATTGTATCTGCTCGTGAGAAATCATCAGACAGCTTGAATTTCCAGATAATGCAGTTCACAGGGTAACAAATGAGTAGCCTTAATAAGTGCTTTCTTCTCTTAATATCTAGCACCTGCAAACAGAAGTCCATAGTAATGTGAGCTTTGTGTGTAGCTCTTAGGAGGAATATGAATGGTTAGCTGCAGGCACTGAGCTAAAGGAGTTATGAAATGACTTCTCCCTGCTTGTGCATCCTGAAACAGCAAAGATCTCCTTGTACTTGGCTTTGCTGAGGTTTATCTCCTTGTTTGTGGGTCTTTTTTTCTTCTTCCAGTAAGATTTTTTTTTTAACTCCATCTTCAGGCTTTGCTTTCAGCATTGCCTTTGGTTGTATCTAAGGCAAACCTTGAAGGCATATTGGGCAAGGTAGTTTCCTATTCCATCCAGTGTACTTAAAGGTACACAGTTTGAAAAGGTTTTTAAATATAACACATAAAAACATTTTACAGTGTAACTTTGCCCAGAAACTTTTCCAAAGTTGCAGAAGAACCACACAACTGTGCTGCACTGCATCAGCACATATGTTTTGTGAACAAAAAAATGTATATTTTCTGGGATGATCTCCCATCTGCTGCTACCTCTGATAAATCCAATGCTGCCTCCTGAATACTGAACACAGGGAGGCTTTATTTGGGCATGAGCTTGACAAGCAGATCTTGTACCTCACAGGCTGACCCTCCTCTGGGTGACTCCTGATGAAATATGTAAACAATAAGAGGTTTGGTGAAGCTGAACAAGAAAAAGCAAATCTGGTTTATTTATGGTTTAAAAAAACAAACCCAAAAAAGCCTCAAAACTTTATCCTGTGTAATAATGTCTCTCCTGTATTAAATGATTTTAAAGCAGTTTTTAGCAGCCCGATAGGCAGATGATCAAGCTTACACCTAGTGAAGAGATGTGGATTTTCCATTTGCCATTAAATCATGCAGAGCTTTCACCTGTCTGCAATACCAGCTGAGAAGGGTAATCTGCTCCCTGCTGGTTTGTGTGTCTGGTCCAGCTCCTGGTCCCAGGCTGAGAGGAGGAAAAGAGAACTGGCAAATCCCTGGAGAGGAGACTGAAACCAGTGTCTCCCAGTACAGCAGAAAAGATGATGATAACAATAATTATATCAGTTATTCTCTTGAATATCTAATTTTAAAATTTGCTTGTTTGGTTTGTTTTTCCCCTGATCCTTCCTCATTTAAACTGTTAGATGATTTGATTCTCTCAGCCTAATCCCAATTAGCAGAAGTTCCATTGCCTTCTTCATTTTGTCTTGTAAAATCTGGAATAATTTCATTGGATATCAACACAATTCAAATCTCACTCCGGGTTTGGATCACTGAAGAACTGCTGCTTTGGGGTTTGCTTTGGCTGAGGTCATGGAATAAAAAATGTGAAGCATTTTGCTGATGGCAGAGGAGCAGCTCCAGTATTTCTCTCCCTGGGAAGCAGTGTGTTCTGGGGAGATTGGTGCTTCCATTCCAGGCAATGCTTCATCCCAGAGCAGCAACTGTCCTAAACTGTCTCTGATGATCTATGAGGCCAGGAAAAAACCCACTGATATTTTTCATTTCTAAAAGCTGAGCCACTCTCTCCTACAAAAGTGCTTGTGGATGGAAAATGCCAGTGCTCAGGACACAGCTGGATCAAGGAGATGATTTCACAGTGTCTCTATTTTCTCATTTCTCCATTGTCATGCACTTTGCAGTCATTTAATACCTTGTAGGCTGATTGTGAAGTGATTGCAAAACAGAACAAGCAGGTGGGTTTGATGGTTGCAAGCTCATTTTAAACTCTCTTCTTGTAGCAGCAAATGAACACAAAGCAGAGCTGAATCAGGGCCCCAAACATGTTTTATTAGAAGAGTTTAGTTTTAATGTGTAACAAAAGAAAAACAATCTTTTTTTTGCATGATTGTATTGCTGGAGATCTCTGTAATGCAAGGAACAGCCTGGAGACTTATTCAGGAAGGTTCAAGATATTCAAGACATCCCTGTTAGCATCCTGTGGCATCTTTTCTCCTCAAAATGCCACAGAAAAGTGCATCCACAAGGGGCCACACTGGCACTGACCTCAGGTCTGGGCAAATATGAACACAATGAAATGCCAGTGGAAAAAACCCTTGAGGAAAGTAATATTCAAATATTCCTCTTGGTGTGCATGGAAAAGGTGAATTAGGACCTTGAGGAGAAGAGTAGGACACATCATCACAAGCACATGGGTTGTTTTCTTGCTGCCTGGAGATGGTGCTTGGAAAAAGGTAGTAGGGCAAAGATCATAAAAGATACTACAAAGTCCAATGTTTTTTTTGTTGTTGTTGTTTTGAAAGTAATTATGGTTAATTGACAGGACTAACCAGAGAGAAAAAGATTCCTTTTAATCTTTCAACTCTTGTTAACTGGAAATCCTCAAACTAAGGAAATCCCCATGAACAAGTGTTGCCCTGTCTGTGTCAATATCTCCAGACATGGTACAGCCCAAACTATTTGCCTAGACATGGATGCAGCAGCAGTGGAGAGTTAGGTACACCTGGGTGCAAAAATTACTTTGCCTTCAGCAGCCCTAAGATCAGTAAACAGCAAATGGTAATATGGGAACTGCAGGTGAAGTGAAAATATTGAACATGTGTGGTAAATAGTTTCCAATGGAACAGAAACACAAGAAAAGCTCCAAAATACCTTCCTTTCCTGGAAATGATGATGGTATCTTAGGGCAAGCATATGGCTTAAGGGAAATTCATCTGAATAAGGTTGTAAGCCTGGGAGGCCATCAGGAAAATCTAGAATTCCACATGCTTTTAAAGGAGTCACTTCAAAAAATAAACCCTCTTAATAGGCTTATCTTACCATGGGATGCAGTGGGCAGAGGAGACCAAGGCTGTAACTCAGTGTGGGAATGCACATTGTTACCTTTCAAAAGATTCAGGCTGTGGCTCCTGTGGAGTTTCTGCTGATGCAGCTCTCTGCTGTAGGTGTGGTGCTACCAAACATGACCTGTTCAGCACATCCTTTGTATCTCAATCCAGGCTGTTTGGAAAGATGGCAAAGGAATTGTGTTTTCACACAGTTGTAACTCTGTCAGGTGTGTTGACAGTGCAGGGGGTTAGCTGTGCTCGTGGGTGTCTGGTTGGTTCCAGGAGGTGGCAGAGGATGGAGTTACCTGGCAGAGCTCAGTGGCAAAGGCTAAACATTAGTTATCACTGATGTGTGGTGTTTGGGTATACAGTTCTGTATGTCTTACCTACACAATATTTCTGGTTTTCTAGCAAAGATTAACAACTGAGCAGTTACTAAACAAAAGCTTGTGACAATGAATTTTAGTACATGAAAATGTCCCAAATGGGTTTGGGATGCTCAGAAATGCTGCTGGAGATACAAGACATGTTTCATTGGGCTTGAGGAGAATTCCAAATAGTTTCATAGCATGTTAAGGGGTTGTGAATGG
>NW_008651398.1:80326-88872 GCF_000695815.1 Acanthisitta chloris
AGGGACACCTCCCACCAGAGCAGGTTGCTCAAGGCTCATCCAGCCTGGAATGAACACTGCCAGGGCTGGGACAGCCACAGCCTCCCTGGACAACCTGTGCCAGTGTCTCACCACCCTCACAGGGAAAAACGTCTTCCTAATACCTAATCTAAACTTCCCTCTTTCAATTTCTCCCCATTCCTCCTTTTCCTGCCCCTGCAGCTCCTAACACAGAGCCCTCTGCAGCTTCCCTGGAGCCTCTTCAGGAGGTCGCTCTGAGCTCTCCACACAACCTTCTCTTCTCTAGGATGAACAGCCTTAACCTGCTCAGCCTGTCAAAATAGGACTTGAAATAAAACTAAAAAACCAAGTCCTATTAGGAAAAAGTGCTGCTGGATAACCACATGGCTCATCCTCCACACCTGATTCAGCCTGGAGGGGCTGCTGTGGCTCTCCAGAGCTGAGTACATTGGTGCACAGCCTGAAAGCTGGGAAGGGGCAATTATTTTAATTGAAAGGGCTTAGCAATACCTCTTGACTCAGGGGGTACCATTAGTGTTACCTCTCACCATCCAAACAGCTCTAGTTACACTGATTTCACCATTCCCTTTTCTTCCAGCCACTACTGTAAGAAAAGTGAACTCTATTTTAGAAAGGCAGCTGGGAGAACTGGATGCTAATGCTAAAATGTTCTGTTCCAAGTTGGTTTTCAACTGATGCAGCACCTGCAATAGACCTTTAAAAAAAAAAAAGCAAAGGGAGAAAACCCCTCTGATAATTTTACTGCAAAATGGATACTTCATCTCTGTAGAGAATAAAAGTGTCATTGATCTCTATGATAAATTGTATCTTGGTGTCTGAAAATATAGACCTTGTTTTTTTCATTATAAGGATGACCTTGGCTCTATTGTAAATCAAAAGTAACCAGGGATTTGTGGCTCTTATAAGATCTACGGGGGGGAAAAGAATTACTCTGAAGCTGCAGCCCATTTTGGAGCTGAAGGAAGGTAAGGGCAGAGCTCCCAGTTTCATCAGGTTTACACTGGGGTGGATTTCACACTCTGGTGGAAGATGCTGTGTGCTGCCTGCTTTCCAAAGGGTGAGATGAAAGGAGGAGCAACACAGGAGTTTGGTCTCTGGCCAGGAGAGGGTAGAGAAGTGCTGATTCTTCCTTAATCAGAAGACTTTCCAGCAACTTTTCCCAGCAGAGGTTCATGCACTGGCTGAGTCCTGTTGAGTGACTGTTTATTCATAAATTCTTCAGTGCTGCTTAAAGCTCCATCATACAAAGCATTTCTCCCTCAGCTCCTTTTAGAGTTTGAATTAAAAACTGAGCAGTAGTGTCTAATTTTGTTTCATAAAGGGAGGGGGAGAAAAAAAGCAGAGTGTTTTAAGAATAAAAATAAATTTTGGAAGCAGTTTGCATCATTGGCAAGAAACCTCTGGTCTCAAAATACACTGATGTGAGAGTAAAACCTTCAACAATTTCAATCACCTGTATTAAAATGTGGTAATTTCCAAATGGAGCTGGAAAACCCTAAGACTTGGGGCTTTTTTAGAGTTTGATGTTGGCATTAAACTTTGCTGTGGGGAGTTTGGGAAGTGCAGGTGTGTTGTTTTTTGTCAGGGGTAGCAGATAGGTGTTTGTTGTTTGAGCCTCATGGCTATGGAGGCCAAAAAAGATGAAATTCTTCCTTTAAATCCCTTCTCAGGGTGTGGAGCATCTCTGATACAAGCAGATAAGGCATTTTGCTGCTCCCTATTAGTGTATCTGTGGTGTGTAGTCCTGCAGCCCTCACTCCTCACCCAGCCAAGTGCTGAATGAGGCAGGATCTTAACATTGGAGATCATGTTCAGGTAATTAAAGACCTTATCATTATGCACAGGCACAAAGGGGCAAATTAAGGTTGCACAGTCAGTCTTAATTCTGGCATTTCCAGCTCTGAAGTGCTTGACTTTGCATCTCTAACAACAAGGAGAAAATGTGATTGCTGCTGCTCCTCTCTCCACTATATCTTCTTACTGGAATTAAAGGCAAAGTTGGAGTTCTTTAATAAACCCCGAGATGGTAATGTTTTGTAGGGAAGTTGTGTAGTAACTTTGTAATGTCATATTTGTTGAAAATAGACCTTTTCTGTTGATTTTGAGAGTTCAGCCCTGGCCAGTTGAGCCCCCACAAGGAGAAATGTGTAGGTTCTTTAGAAATTTTGGCTTTCAAGCAGCACCAGCTACTTTGGTTCAGGTATTTAAAATCCTCAGATGAGGAATGGTTAGTGCTTGTGTTTCACTGGGAGTTATTTTTGTATTCCAGGATTTTTCTGTGCTACCAAGAATACTTGAGTGTGGTTTTAGTCAGAGAGGAGTGAAGATGCAGTGAACCTTGATTGATATAACTCCCTACCAGGGACCTACAAAGTAGTTCAGTTGAAGGGGAAAAATACATCCCAAGCTACCCCAGAAAGCACAGGGAGCTTTGCAAGCAGTGTTGGTGATTCTTCTGTGCCCAGGATTATATTGCTGTAATATTTATTCAGTGCACAAGCTCTGTCCCTACAATGAAATGGGTTTTGGCCACTGCTGTGGTGGTGTCAACAGAGGGGACACTGGTGGCATTGAAGGAGGATGAGGTTGTCTCATACCAACTCATGTCATGAGAGGTGTCCTCTCTTAGAGGGAGTGAGGACACTGCTGTGTCCAAATCACCTGGAGACAGGTGATTCCTCCTGCTACAGGCACATCTAGCACTTGTCCATGGATCTGGACCTGAAGTGCAGAATGTCTAAAGAGAAACAACTCTACTTGGTATTCAACAGGTGTTTTTATTGCCCCTTTCAATATGCTTCTGAGCTGGAAGATTGGGCTGTACCAAGAGTCTTGGCAAAGACCTGGGAGCAGAAACAGCTCCTTGTCTGACAGAGCCTGAGTGCAGTGAGGAGGTTTGAAGTGCTATTAAAGGCAAATGGCAGTGCAGGGCGAAAGGTGTTGCAGTCGATAAGTCTATTTACAAAGAAGACTAAATCACTGTTCTTTGGGAGTGATATCATGTATCACAATAACAAGAATAGCAGTCGAACAAGAAGTCCCTTCCTTGACAGTTAATGATGTATTCTGGGAAACTGGATGTGTTGCTCAGCCTTTGATTGTATGAGAAAGCCCAGAAGGTTTTTCCTTCAGGAGCTGGAGAAATCTCCCTGGTTTTAAGCTGGTTGTTAACAAGACATATTCATACACAGATCACAGACTTTGTATCTTGAATGAGAAGACAATAAGCCAATTCTTCTCTGCTATTCTCATATTTAAAGAAGCCTTGGCTCCTTGGCAATGATCTAGGTTCTTTCCTCCAGCAGTTAACTCCGTGCAGGGTGAATTCCCTGCTCCCAGTCAGGCTGCAGGACTGGGGGGGTTGGGTGAATAGTTTCTTGAGTGAATATTTGCTTAGGATTCTGTCAAGGTGAACAAGTTGGCAGAAAAGGCAAAGCTCTTTGAAGTTCCTCCCTGAACCCATTGTGACAGTGCAGCCAGGGATGGAGGGGGCTGGTACCTGCCATCCCTGTGCTGGGTGTGGAAATGAGCAATGTTTAGGGCTTTGAGCACAAAAGAAACGTTAGGAGGCCAAGAGAGATAAAACACTTCCCGAAAATAATTCCAACTCTTGAGTGGTAGTTTGCATTTATGATGGCATTGTGTAAAAATCTGCTTTGAAAGTTTATTTAACTTATGGCTAAAGGAATGAATATTTCACTAGGCTTGCATTTAACTCTGGCTTTAGAGAAGGATTTGCTGTTGCTGAATAGCAATGTTTCTTTTGGCTTGTTCCTGAAATGCTGCTAGTTTAAACCATTTCTTTGAAAAATGCATCAAACTCACTCAGAGTTTATCTTCTTACTGGGAAAAATACTCCAGTGGGTGTTGGAATATTTATCTGTATAAGCTAATCGTTTAGGCATTGTAATTTTGGTTGATGGTTATGGCAGCTTCATCATAATATGGGTTTATTATGTTTTCTGTCTGAGGGATATGCTTGAGTAGCTGTCTTTGAAATCCCTGTCAGACAGAGTAACCCCTGCACCTGTGCCAGTGTGTTGTTCCCAGCCTTTTAGGAATATCTACATGGATTTTTAGAAGCCAATTGAATAGCTAACCCCTGGGGTACAGTGAAATAACTTTATTAGGCAATATAACTAGTGCCATTGAGTTTGTTTTGTGTCTCTCTTATTAAATCAGCTCAGTTAGCTGTTTGGTTTGAATCCCTATAGCTATTAAGTCTTCATTCAAGAGGGTAACTGATCTGGTATTAGCAAGACTGTACAAATGAAGTTTCAAAAGTCTAAAGCAGAGATGCTGTCGGCTGAATTAAGGTATAATGAGGTCCTTGGGGGTGAAGGCTTGTGCATCAAGCCTGGTTTGCTGTCCTGGGCTGACAGGGAATTCCTGTTAAAGCTGTGATTCTCCATGTGAGTGGCCCTGGCATGGTGACCATCAAGTGTTGGCTGCAGAAGTTTGTGTTGGCTGAGGTGGCCAAGAATAGATTTCTGAAATCATCCTGGTAGTCCTCAACAGGAATCCCTTTCAGAAGAGTGATATATACTCCTTTAATTTCAAAAGGCTCTTGTTTTAGCAGGCTAACAGACTGGAGTCTCTCTAGCAGGTGACTCTTTGCCCCTGAGGTATCTTCTGAGCACTCTTGGATCATGGAATCATAGGATTTTAGGGGTTGGAATGGACCTTCATGATCATCTAGTCCCAACCCCTGCCCTGGGCAGGGACACATCCCCACTAGGCCAGGTCGCTCAAAGCAAGGACACAGCTCATAATCAAACTCTTCCAGCTCCAGATGTAGCTGCATAAGAGAGAACTCTTTTGATTATTGGAGCTGCCTCTGCTTTCACGTGGTGTGAACAGTCATTGGAGGTTGGTCATGAGAAATGTTGGAAGGAGTTGGCTTGGAGGATCCAGAGAATGTTTGACTTGACAGTCAGAGGTTCAGGAGTTCCACCTGGAGCAGTCCTCACCATTCCTCTCCTGCACTGCAGGTTATTCCACATGTGGAACGTTTGTGCAGTGGATGTGGGAATGCTGAAGGCTTGTTGATGGGTTTGAAATATTCAGGACATCCTCTAATGAGGCAGGAATGTTAGTTAGGAGCCTTGCACTAGTAATTTCGTCTGGTTTTTAGAGTCGCTTCAAATCTCATGTTTTTTAGGAATGTCTTATAGAGTGAGTTGAATTTCCTTTATTGAATGAAATAATTTTTTTCCCTTGAAAACTAAATGTAACAAGAATTTAATAATTCATGAATTGAGCTTCAACATCTTTTAAATAATAGATGGACTGTCATGCCAAGTTCAGCTGCAAACTTCCCGAGCATAAATTTTTATGTTTTGCCTTGACATTTCGAGGAATTACAGAACTACAAACATTTATTTTGTATTTTTCCTCATTGCAATATTTTATTCCTTTCAGGTTGATTTAAGAAATAAAAGAGACAGTTAAAAAAAAACAAAAACAAAACAAAGTAACTAGCTTCAGGTTGTGATGGGAAAAGAGAATAGAAGGGAGAGAAGCTCTAGGTACACATTCATAAATGATTCACTGGACTTTTGGCTGACAGATAGAACAGTTTCATAATAACTTTGTTTATTATTTTTCTTATCAGTGGAATCAAATGTTAAATAGCTCTACTGGAAAGTGCTGTAAGGTTGGCTAACAATTACACCTCTGTCACCTCTGCTGTCTTTGTCCTTTTCAAAATAATCAGACTGGAATTATTTCATTGGTTATTTCTCTCCCCCCTCTATGAAACAGAAATGATTTCCAGAAGCTGTGGCAAGCTGCAGCAGCAGTTTGTCATTTCATGGTATTTTTGGATCTGAGGAGGATGGGTAACCTCTTGCTTAAAGCTAAAGGAACCCAAAAGTTGTCTCTGTCACTGACGTTGTGGCTTTAGCTTTGTTGTGGTCACAGAATCAATTAAGTTGGAAAAGACATCTGAGATCATTGAGTCCAACCCATGACCTAACACCACCATGGCAACCAGACCATGGCCTCAGTGCCATGTCCACTCTGTCCTTAAACACCTTCACAGATGGTGACTCCACCACCTTTCAACTAGACTGTGGCACTAAGTGCCAAGTGCAGTCTTGCTTTAAACACTTCACCACTGGTTGTAAAGTGCCCTGGGAGAGGTGGAGGTGAAGCCCATCCTGGTGCATGGTGGGCCCTGTCCCTCTGCCCTGTCCCAGCTCTGTGCTGTCCATTTGCCTTGTTCCAGGGTGCAGTCCCAGGAGACAGACCAAGCTGTCTGGTTGGGGGTGGTGCTTCCTAAGGAGATGGGCAATGTGTGCCCAAGCTGTATTGGGTAGAGTGATCTGCTCCTGACCAGCACTGAGTCTGCAGGTCAGTTTGGACCCAAAATAGCAGGAGGTTGAGCTCTGAGACAACATACCCTCCTATAGTTTTTCACAAACTTAGGAATTTTGTTCAGGTCTAGGATTTCTCTGCTCTTTTCCATGTGTATCCCTGACTCAACCTATTAGCCACATATAATCTACAGTTGAGGGTGATGAGATAAATATTACAGGTGTTGCAATCCAAAAGTAAAACCCAAACCAGAGCATAACACTCGTTAGGTCTTAGAGCATCCAATACTACATCACTAACTCATGAGGAATTACTACTTCTGTGATTCATGTCCCTGCTCTGTAATATCAATTCTGTGGAGGAGCAACTGCCTCTGAGGTGATGGATTGCCTCATCTGTCTTGGCAAGACCTTCTGAAATCCGTGGAAAACTCCTACAGATTTCATGACTAGGTAACCTGTTCTCTGTTGTTTTGGAAAGTTCTTCAAATGACACAAATGAATGTTTTATTCCCATGAAAGTGCATCTTTCTTTCCAACTCCCATTTTTTCTGTGCAATGGAACTTGATGCTGGAGTTGGTAAAAACAAAAAAATATATTATTTTTTGGTTAGTTGCAGTTAAATTGTTCTTTTAGGGGGTCCTGGTGTGAGCACTGCTCAGTTAGAGGTTGGAAGATTGTGAAATGAATGTTGTTGCTCTGTTGTGTTGTACCAAATGAGGAATCAGACCATGAGGGTTTGTTTGCACAGAGTTGCCATTCTGTAGAGTTGTTTACAGAACACTTTAAATATCTCTAGTAATAAGTTATTGTTATTATTTTAGCGTGGCTGATTTGGTTTTCCTGCTCTGTGGCAGAACTGCAGCAGCAAAGGGGTAAGAAGTCCTTCAGAAGCCAAATTATTTCAGAGGTAGCACTGTACCTGTACCTTTGCCTCACACTATTTACAAACTATCAACTTGTCTTATTAGCCAAAGGGGAACAATCACATTTTTACAGGAATCATTATCTTTCAACTAGATGTTCCAAGCAGAGAGAGAGAACATTGGCACTTACAGGGTATTAACTGGCAAAAATAATTCATAACTTCACTGTGATAAATGTTCCCACTTGTGAAATTACAGTGGATTTGCATTCAGTTCCAGCTTGATCCACCCCATGGAAGTACTTGGGTAATTTGGGTGGTTGCTTGCAATAACTCATCGAGCTGATAATAGTGTTTATTGCACCATATGTTATCACTTAAGTCTTGAACTATAACTTTTACAATTGCATTGGAAGGGAATTAGGTGAATATTGAAATTAAAAGAGTTTGGCTTTTCTTTCTTCTCTTTTAGAATCTTGAACCTATTTGTTGGAGCCTCTAAAAATGTAAAAGGAGTAGGAGAAACCTTATCAGCTACTTTTTGCACCAGGTTAGGCTGATCTCACGTGGCTTATTTTGTAGAGAAAGGGCAGAAAATGTTTTGTTTTGTTTTTTTTTGTTTTTTTTTTTGTTTTTTTTTTAATGTGAAGCTACGAAATAAGGTTTTTATCTCCACTGCTTGTAGTTTGAAGCCCTGAGAAAAGAGCCAGCTAAGTTTACTTCCCAGTTCCATCCCAGAATGGGCTCTTAGCCCCTGGAAAAACTCACAGTTAGAAGGAAGAAAGTAGAACCTGCCCTTGCTGGGTATTTTTAGCACAGTTTCACCCAAATGCTCACGTTATCAATAGTCTTTGTAGCATGATTATACCCAGCAGCTAATTTCTGGCAAAGATTGCTTGCACAAAAAGCTATAAAATTTCTTATTAAAAGGTAATCTCTGCCCCCAAACTTTTCTAGCATATGTAGTTTGAGATGTAAATTGTGTTACTTGACATAATACCATTTTGTTCTCCTTTGTAATGTTATTTAAAAGCTGAATCTCTGTTCACTTCTGATCATTTTCTTTTGGAAAAATGAAACTTTTTCCTCAGTCAATCTTTTCTCCAGCACCTTTTCACCCAGGACGTTTCCTTTTCTCATTGGGAACATTGCAAGCAACTTAATCCCAAAGGGGAAGAGAGTTCTAATATTCAGTGGTGGGAGAAAATAATTTGAGTGTGATAGTACAATGGTAGGGAGATTTTGATTAAAAATGCAAGAATATTCAATCATTTTATCTAGCAGCCCCATATGTACATGAAAAGCCTATCTTCATCCTCATCATTCTGGGTGCTCCTTTTCA
>NW_008651398.1:88899-95660 GCF_000695815.1 Acanthisitta chloris
CTAGTTGTACACCTTTCATCTATCTTCAGTACTTTCATAAATGTTGAATTAAGCAGTTTTTATGAAACTTATCATAAACTGGAGTGTTCATTGAAAGTGACTGTGACAAAGTGGATTCCCCTACTCTTGAACTTCAGCAGCAATATTGCACAATGCATTTATTTCTGCCTGCTTAAAAGCACAAGTTGGGTTTTTTTCCTTCCACATTTTTCCCCCCAAGAAAAATTATAGAGAGGGGAAGGCTGAAAGGCTTTGGAGAAAAGGAACAGATAGTGTCTTGGACCAAAAACTTTGCTCCTTATTCAGACACTTGGAAAGTAAAACTATTGCCTTTGTGAAGTTGACTTCTTTTGTTCTTAAGGTCTTATTTTGGTCTGTTACCTCTGTGATTGCCTTTTTGTGGAGGTAATACCTTGAAGCCTTTGCCTGTCATGGATTATTCCATGTCTTTGGAGCTGACACAGTCTTATGGAGTCAAAGGAGTGTGGGCAGCAGGTGAGGGAGGTGATTCTTCCCCCTCTTATCTGCTCTTGTGAGACTCCACCTGGTGTGCTGCACACAGTTCTGATGTCCCCAACATAAGAAGGACATGGAACTGTTGGAGCAAGTGCAGAGGAGGCCACGAAGCTGATCAGGAAACTGGAGCACCTTCCCTATGAGAGACTTGGGGCTGTTCAGCCTGGAGAAGAGAAGGTTGTGTGGAAACCTCAGAGCACCTGCAGGAGCTGAAGGGGCTCCAGGGGAGAGGCAGAGGGACTTTTGGTTGGGAACTGCAGGGACAGGACAAGAAGTAGTGGGGAGAAATTGAAAGAGGTAAATTTAGATATCAGGAATAAGTTTTTTGCTGTGAGAGTGATGAGACACTGGCCCAGGTTGCCCAGGGAGGCTGTGGCTGCCCCAACCCTGGCAGTGTTCACAGCCAGGTTGGATGAGCCTTGAGCAACCTGCTCTGCTGGGAGGTGTCCCTGCCCAGGGATTGGCACTGGATGATCTCTAAGCTCCATTGCAACTCTTTAACATTCTTTGAAACTATAGCTGTTGTTACACTAACTCTTGCCTTGCAGATATCTTGTGTCAGCATAAAACCACATCCAAAAAATGTTACCTGTGACTGATGTTGGGCTTTGGATTAGCAGATCTGTAGCTGGACAGAGCCACTGACAATTTATTACAGCTGAAAAATTTATTCCCATGTTAGAACTGAAGAGGACTGAATTTCCCCCTTTCCCCACAACATGCAAATCCACAGTTGTGTTAAAATGCTCAGTGTTATCAGGCATTTCTTTTCCTCTGGAGGTGTTGGAGCCACATCACATCTGCTGGTGCTTCTGCTACTGTGATATTCCATTAAGTATTTTCCAAATTGGGTTCATAGTATTCCTGGGGAACAAACACAAAAAAAAAAGGTATATAACTGCTTGATTTATGGGCACACATGGCATTTGCAGATGTGTCAGTGTCACTGTTTCCCCCAGTAACTGAATTAAAAGGCTGGAAAAGGACAATCAAGGTGGCTGTCACATGCCATTGCATGGAAGTTAGTGCAACATCTGCTTTGCCTGCTGTTTCAGAAATCACTGGTGCATGCCAGAATCAGGAGTAGAATCTCTAGTACTTTTTTTCTTGTTGCTGAAGACAGTGCATGGGAAATGTTTGAAGTTCTGCTGAGAATAGCCTTTTGTAAGTTATGGGCAGCAAGTTGATATTTTTACCCTCTGCAGCATCTAAGTTCCAAGAAGTTCAGAAAAAGGGCATTTCTCTTCTCCCTGCTCACTCTAACTTTTCTCTTTCCACCACTTGCCTGAGCCCCTGATGCTCCTTACCCCTGGGAGTGCCTCCATTCATTGCCTGTTGAGGATTTTTGATCCATACAGGGAGTTAATTGTAGCTATAATCACTGGCAGCGGTTGGTGTTTTGCTGTTGTCATTTGGTATTTTCTCCCAGCACCATTAGGAGCTGATGTGATATAAACTGCTAGTTAAAAGCTCTGTGATTCATGAGCTTTCTGGAGGCAGGAGGGAAAACGAGCTGTTGGTAGCAGAACCTCCAGTTAGAAGCATTTATGTGGCTTCCCTTAGGGACTATGATGGGAGAGTAAAACTTTTATACTATCAGATGCTTGTAAGCAATTCTCCATCTGGGACTTTTGCCTGGAATAGCTCTATTATTCATTTGTACCCCAGAACTCCTTGGATAATAATCTGCATCATCTCCTAGCTGTGAATGGCCATAGTCACATGTGCTGCTGGTGGAAGCACAAATGAAATGCTGCTTGTTGGACTTGGAAACCACAGACTGTATTTCTTGCACTGCCAGATGCTTCCTGCATCATCTTGGGCAGTGTCTTGCTGATAAAATGATTTTAGATGCAATTAACTCACTGCATACATCAACAATATTTAAGCGACTTGTTAGAGAGATGATTTCTGTGCTAGAGTCCTCACCCATGATTTGGGACATGACTCCAGGAGTGTGACAGAGGTGTTGGGAAAGGTGTCAAACCTCATTGTCTCTGCCCTGGAAGAGCAGTTTTGAAATGAAATGGTCATGTAAAAGCAGGAGCACAACTGCCACCTCCTTTTTCCATGCTGATGTGTGAATTGGTTTGTGTAGGCACCTGATGTGTGAACCTCCAGGAGTACAGTGTGTCCTTTCAGGTGGGCACATAGCAGTGGAAGAGGAGGCTCATTGAGAACTTTAGGGCCAAATCATCCTTGCTACATGTGTAGAGATCATACTTGAAGGAGAGTTTATCCCTGTTTTTTTATCATGTTATGTTCATTGTTTGGACAGAAATGCAGAGAAGGAATTGGTCAGCATTAACCATATTTGGCTCTAGAAGCACAAAAAATCCTCATATTAGTGACTGCCTCTATTTAATACCACAGTTGGGCACTGGGGAGGAGGTGTCACTGGCTATTTAGTTGTTGTCTTTGACCTCTTGGAGGCTGTCTTGCTGTTCTCTCATTATCCCAAATTGGATTAGAAGGTCAATGAGCAGCAAGTGGAGGAAGCAGCAGAATTCAGTGTGCAGTGGGTTTGGCAGCCCTGATTGCCACAAGGCTGTTGACCACAGGGTGCAGACAGCCAACAAACACAGCAGTGGGACAAGGACTTACCCACATGGTCCCTGAGTTGTCAGTCAAGCCAAGGGTCAAAGAGTGAAATTCAGTCTTGGTGTGGAAGTGCAAACCAGCAACTGCTAACTCCAGAGTTTGCAGCAAAAGGAGTTTGAGGAGAATTAAGTTGTCCTCATCTTATCAGTGCCACAGTTTCTTGTTTCTAAGGGTACTGCCAGTGCCTGCACATATTGTCTGTCACAGCAAGTTCATTTGAATTATTCATAAGTGACTCTATTTGCAAGCCTAGAATATGAGTGTTTTCCCACCTAAAACTGGGTTATTAGTGTCTCTCGTGGAGTCTTTCCTGGTTATTTGAAGTCATTGCTGATCACCAGGCCCAGTGTGTTGTATAGGGTTTGCTACCAGCTTCTCAAACTCACCCAAACACAGCACATCTTGCTGCAGCCTCCTGGTCAGGCTCTCTAATTCTGCAAAATGCAAGGTTTAGTGCATGTGGTTGTCATATCCCTGTGACATTCTTCTCCAGGCTCAGTGGTGTGGCTGTGAGCAGTCAGTCCCCTGGCAGAGCCAGCCTGGCCCAACCTGGGGGACAAACAGCTTGGTTTGGTGACTAGGAATGTCATGAGGATTTGGGTGGGTTTCAAGCACATTGGTATCATGACTGAGTGTCTGCAGCTGAGTTAGAAATACTCTCAGAAGTTCTTGGCCAGGTTGGATGAGGCTTGGAGCAACCTGGGCTAGTGGAAGGTGTCCCTGCCCATGGCAGAGGGTGGAACTGGGTGATCTTTAAGGTCCTTCCAACCCAAAACATTCTAGGATTCTACTTATTGCTGTGTTGGGCTGTGCTGGGCAGCAGCTGTGGCTGGAGAATATCCTTCAAAGCACCCAGAGATGGAGGTGATGAAATGCTGAGTGCTGCCCCAGAGACATGTCCCTGATGAGTGTTGAGCAGTTGGTTTACTCCACAAATACTGACTCAATTGGTGGTTTTACTTACCTTGTGGGTGAGGATGCAGTTGTGAACTTATTAGCTTAAGAACTGAAATTAATTTGGGAGTTTATCTTTTACTGAGTTTAGCACTGCAACATCAAATCATTTTTCTCCCAATTTAGCTCAACATTGATTCCTCATTTAGTTAAAAATTTGAAATCTTACAGGCTACACAAGAAATTAGGTTCTTAATGACTGTTTTATTCAATTATCATAGAGATACTCGTCCTATCATAGTTAATGTTCCAATGTGAAATTGGCTTGAGAGGGAGTGTAAAATGTTACTTTTCTCCCCAATATCCTCATGAGTAATATCCTCACATGACATTTTAATGCAGTTTTTAACCATGCTGGATTTCCTTTGTGCAGCTTTGTTTCAGAATTTGAATCAAGAAATTATTAAAATGCAGTTTAAATTAGATTTTAAAAGCTTTTTCTTTTTTTTGACAAAGGTTGTTTCTTACCAAGTTTTTAGCACTTACTCAAAAAAATGCATCAGCAAATCCCTTCAGTGCTGCTTGTCTGAGGAAAAACACCTTCAAAGTCTTTAGTTCTCAAGCAGCACTAACAGAAACTTAATGGTTATTGTAATGGGTAATATTCTTTAACAGCAATTGATTCATAGAAAACTGCTAGATAAATCTGACAGGAGATATAATCCAGCAAAGAATTTTGGGGGGAAGGAGGGGGATTTTAAGGTGATTTTTAGACATTACTAGATACTCTGCATGCCTGAAAGTTGGTGGTCAGTAGTCAGATGAAGAGAGAACATCTCCAGACTTTCCAATATTTTCACCCCAGATGACTAATGGGCCTTTTCTGACAAAAAGGAAAGATTTGATGGCATAATGAGAGGATGGATTGGTGAGGAGAGAGCCCCAGGAACATGGAAACGAGTGATGAGGTAAAATGGAAAGACATTTGGAGAACTGCATTATTTGGCAACAAGAATTCCCTTCCACTGCAATAATGCTGCTGTGCAATGGGATCAAATCAATGCTGAGCAGTGAAGTGACAGCTTAAGCATGTTGTGTTTGGTGAGAGTGGGCACTGCTAAGGGTAGTTTCATTTAAACAGTAAAGTGTATGGCAAAGATTCTCATTTTTGCTACAGCATGACTAAAACTGCTGTGCAGAGGGAAACTGCAGGGAAGATCCTTCAGCCCTGAGGTGTCACTGTGTTGCCACCTGTAGCTGGAGAAACAGGTGAACTATCCATGAACAGGTGGTGAGAAGGGGAAAGGTGAGTCCAGAGGGTTTGATTAAACCCACAGACCAAGATATGTGATGGTACATTTCAAACAGTTGAAGGTAGTACTAGAAATAAGCTGTTGGGTGTTACTTTGGGCAAAATGAGCAAGAAATGGCCTTGGATGTCACAAGGTGGGACAAGTCTCAGGGTGGGAAAGGGGAGCCTGGGCAGGTAGGGACTGGCTGGGAAGGTGATTGCAGCTGCTTGCATCTCCATTCTTCTGTCCTTTCTGCACCAGCAGTAATTGCTCTTAGCTGTACAGGTCAAGCTCTCTCTGCTGTATTCCAGTCTGACATGTGGGTCACGTTTGTCCCTTCTGTAACTGCACAGGAAAGGTTTAATATTTTATCAATTGGCTGAAGGGTCATTTGGCCTTTTTTGAATGGAGAGAAATGGTTGGTGTGGTTTTGTTTAGTTTTGGGTTCGGGTTTTTTTCTTCTCCTATTTGTTGTTGTATTTTTGTTTTGCATTTTTGACTGTTGTTTTTCCCCTCCTGTTTAACACCCTGTGCAATCCAATGCCCTCTGGATCACTCTCTCTTTCCATTTTGTGTGCCAGAAGTCTCCCAGTGTGCTGAACACCTGGAGAGCTGTGTCCTGTGGGTTTGTAACCCATCTGACAGCTTTAGCACAGACAGTCTGCAATTAAAAAGCCCCAGGACTGCTGATTGCAAATTAGGGTCAGATGGATGACTCAGAATTACTGGCGTCTTCCTACCTGATCAAGTGCTTTGCAACAGCCATTTGTCTGCTGAATCAAAAGTCATTTGTCCACTGTAATTACACTCCATCAGAGCAATGTCTGCAAAGAGGAGCTGGGGCTGGGGCAGAACAGGCCATGTGGAGAGCAAACACATGGAGCTGCAACTACAGGGACTGGAAAATGCAGGTCTATATGTGCAATGTGCTCGTTGCACATTGAGTCACACTAATTTAAGTCACAGGGACTGGAAAATGCAGGTCTACATGTGCAATGTGCTCATTGCACATTGAGTCACACTAATTTAAGTTGGATATTAGAAAATAGTTCTTCCCCCAGAGGTGTTTGGGCACTGAACAGCTCCCCAGGGCAGTGGCACAGCCCCAAGGCTGACAGAGCTCCAGGAGTGTTTGGCCAATGCTCTGAGGGATGTTCTGTGCTGGGCCAGGAGTTGGACTAGATGACCCTCAAGGGGTCCCTTCCAACTCTGATTATTCCTTGATTCTGTAATACCTATTTGTGCATCCAAGCATGACCTGTAGGTGTTGATGAGTTCTGGTTTTCTTTCTGGTGCTTGTCTTTAAAACAACTTCTCTGTCCTCTTGACCTCTTGTCTCACCAGTGCTGTTTGTTTGGCTCCCACCTAAAGAATCGGTTCTGAATCTCTGAGGGATAAACCATCTTGACATCAATTTTCTCCTATAGTTTGTGTCCTAAAAAGTGTATCTCCTGCTGA
>NW_008651398.1:95675-123064 GCF_000695815.1 Acanthisitta chloris
CATTTACTTAGGATAAAATCCAACCTTTTATACTGTTCTCATGTGCAAAGGCTCTGTGGGTTGTCCATTCCATCTCCTGAGCTCTGGCTCCAGTTCCAGCTGTGCTCTCCAATGAAATGCTTTTGGGAGAGAGAGCTACTAGGATAATGTGGCAGTTAGAACTAATTAAGATAAAAGAATAAAGACCAGAAGATAAATACATGTCCTGATTATTTCTGAGTGAAGTCCTAAGAACTTCTTTATACTGTAAACTGGTCAAATACCTTATGGAATGTAATATTTTACTATAAATGCTTTAATCTGCCAAATTCTGTTCTTGCAGAAATATTGTTTCTGAGTTCTTATTAGTTATAAAATAGAACTTGGAAATTGTCTTTTTTTGTGTGTATCTGTAGTAGCTTTTTCTGTCTTCTAGAATTTGTGAAGAATTACCCAGACACAGGTTGCTAAAGAAACTCAAGTGGCTGATGCATTGACTTGAGTGCTACCCCACAGCTTTTAAAAGCTCCCAGAATTGCAGGTAGCAGTGTTAGCACATTGTGTTCCCATCCCATGCAATGAGAAAGGCTTTCCAAATGGAAGGCTCACTGCTGGCCTATTGATTTAATCCATCTTTCACTCTGGAGTGTTACCTTGGCCACCAAGGTGGCTTCGACTTGGCTTACCTGTGTGGGAGTTGAGACAGCAAACCTTTTTATAACAGCTTACCTGGCAATTAATATTAGAGATTGCATGCAATTATCTCATCCTTATTGCAGGAGAAATTAATACACATTGTTGAAAATCACTTAGGAATAGAAAGGTAAAAATTGGCTTTTTTGGGTTTTTTGTTTTGTTCCTTCCCCTGTACCATTTGCAGATCTTGATGCTTGGACAACTTTGTTTTTCCTACCTATTTTTATTTTAGTTGGAATTTGGATGATTCTGTTCACCTCTCCCTGTATTATTTCTTTGATATGCATCATACGTATCCCTTTGAAGGCAAAGATAATGCAGAAGTTGGCTACTGCCTGGAAATCCCCAGCAGAAATGCACATACATATTTGATTATGTATTTCTTTCTGTCTCTACAGGGCAACATAAAGGCAGAAAATGTCAGGGCTACAACAGAGCAGCGTTCTCTGTTTTAAGAAGACGTGTTGGATAGTTTCTCTGGATGAGATGTGGTCACAGGGAAAAGATGGAGAAGTGATGGGAATGGCAGAGCCAACATTGAACATGTGGCTGTATAGAAATATTTTCCTCGTTAGGGTGTTGAGGCACTGGGATACTGCCCAGGGAGTTGGTGGAGTCACCATCCCTGGAAATGTTTAAGAGGTGTCTGGATCTGACACTGGAGGATCTGGTTTAGGGGTTCCAGCAGTGACAGGGTAATGGTTGGACTCAAATCACCTTAGAGCTCTCCTCCAACCTTGATGGTTCTATGATTCTGTCTTAATTTCCCAAATTGTAATACAGAAATAATAATGCATCTTATAAATGTTGGGGTTGATCCCTGGACTTATTCCTTCTGAATTCAATGCAGTTCACTTTGAGTGATCAGGCACAATACTGGGGAAGCTGCTTGTTTAGATCAGTGTAGTATCTCTGCTTCTCCCAGTAAATCAGCTTAGTGTGAAGTTTCCTCTTTTCAACCCAGAGCTCTCAGCCTGGCAGAAGAATTTAAACATGAAGTCTGAAATTAATCTGAGTGCTCTGCTCTGTATCCTGCGAAGAGTAATAATGTGCTTAAACATTTGCCAGCACCAAACCTGGTACACAAGAATACAATAATCAATATGTACTGTAGGAATAGCAACTCTTTAATTTACTGCATATTACATTGAATTGGATAACTGCCTCCTTTGTCTTTTACTTTGCTTTAGTGCAATAACCTTTAAACCCTAGCTTATTTGTTCAAAATAAATCCAAATCTCCCTTTTTTTCCCCCCTCTCAGTAACCTGCTTTATTTAACAGACACTTCCTATTTCTAGTCTCTTTGCTGGCATTTATCTGCTTGCAAATGGATTTATCATGGAGTAATCCTAGTTTTGAACAAAATGTCTTTTGCTATCTCAAAACCTCAGGCTCTGCTGTGTTTGCTTTGCTACCAATTAAGTCGAGTGAGTCAATGAAAGCTTCCCTGAGAGCATCATCCAAGTAGGTTGTGTAGAATGAAATCCTGATGGCTATTCTGTAGCTAAAGCAGGTGGTGTCTAATGGCTCATTTGCACACAGGGATTGGGAGAAGCAGGGAAGATGGATATTTCTGGCAGATTCCTTCACTCTTTCTGCCTCTTTTTGCAATGAGCTGTTCTATCCCATCCCTGTCTGGAATGCTGCAGTGAGAGATCTTGGCAAATCAGAGGGATATTTAAGACTCAGCTGAAGCAGACTTAGGATCATCAGGATGCTCTCATGGCTGTGGCTGCACAGTGAAAGGTGTTTAGTTGTTGTGTTCCCATTCAGATGATTTAAATGCAGTAATAAAACATCAACAAAATCATAGACTCATAGAATTTTAGGGGTTGGAATGGACCTTCATGATCATCTAGTCCAACCCCTGCCCTGGGCAGGGACACCTCCCCACTGGACCAGGATGCTCAAGGCTCATCCAACTGTGGGGGTTTGTGTGTGTTGTATGAAGTTGTGTGGTAAGGCTCACTGTGGGGGGTTGTGTGTGTTGTATGAAGTTGTGTGGTAAATATGTTCTGGCAAAGAAGAGGGAATAGGGATGACTGGAGTAGGGAGTGTGACAGAACTGCCCTTTTTAGAAGTAACGTCTTAGTTTAGCGTAATCCAGGAAAATTGCTATGATGAAGTTGCATTTTTGTTAATGCCTCTGCAATTCCTTCTCTCTCCAGCTGTGGGGGGTTGTGTGTGTTGTATGAAGTTGTGTGGTAAATATGTTCTGGCAAAGAAGAGGGAATAGGGATGACTGGAGTAGGGAGTGTGACAGAACTGCCCTTTTTAGAAGTAACGTCTTAGTTTAGCGTAATCCAGGAAAATTGCTATGATGAAGTTGCATTTTTGTTAATGCCTCTGCAATTCCTTCTCTCTCCAGCATGCTCAGTCCATGTTGTATCTGCAAATCCTGCCTTGTCTTTCCCTGCTGGAAGGTGTGTTAGGTCCCTGTGAAAAAGATAAAGGTCAGGAGTTTGGACCCAGTCCCTGTTGGAAAGAAATTCTGCTGACTTCATTGCATGGTGTATTGAGCAGATATAAGACTGTAGGTACTTTGCTTCTAACTTTCACATTTATCTGTGACTTTCTTCAGCCTCAGGATTCATCACCATTCACATAGATGAACAGGTGTCCCATTTCCATAGCAAAATCCTTCCCTAGGTATGAGTTATTAACAACTACATGCAAATACCAACAACTGAGTAATTGTAAACAGGAGTAAGCAGATAAAAAAACCCTATCAGCCATTTATTCATACAGTGGTCAAAGGAGCTGCATCTTTTATGCTAGGGTAAACACAAAAGTAATCCCAGCCTGATAGCTCTGATACTGCAGATCTTTGTGTCAGAAGGTTAGGAGTGATGGAAGGAAGATAAACTGAACTGTAATCTTCAATGTAACAGAGAGATGAACAAACAACACCCTCAGGAGAATCTCTGCTTATTTTTTCTTTCCAGCAAACCTGGCCTGATATTTTTCTTTCTCTTACATATGCAGGGAGTGCTCCACATAGCTCCTTTAGTCTGGGTAGTATTTTTTGGATGCAGATGTTACGTGTTGAGGTGCGTGAGGATGTTACTGAGCTCCCTGTGGGAGCTGGAGTGAATTCCTGGCAAATGCCTCAGCATGCAGCTAACTTACTTAGCTCTACTGCCTGGCTTGATTTAGCATTCAGAGAGGTAACAAGCATTTAAAACTGTGAAAGGTGCAATAGGAATTGCTTAGCCTTCCTTTTTTTACACTTTCTTGGCCAGGATGATGATAGGAATTTCACCAAATCAAAGCTACTGCAGATAAATTTGAAACCAATGACAGAGAACCCCACACTAATCTAGGGGCAGCAGCTGCAAGATCATCACAGGTTTAAGAGAAAGCCAAATAAATGTGAAATAAAGACACCTGAATTTGGGTCTGTTCATTGGGAGTGAAGGCTGGGAAAACCAGTTTATGCCTGGCGGTACCTGCAGTCATGTGTATAGTGGTGCCTGAGCACATCCATTTCCTGACACACATACTCACTTTCCATAGGATGGGGGAAGCCCTTTTCATATAAAGGATCTAAAGAAGCATGGAGAAAGGGTAAGGGGAAGCCCTTTTCATATAAGGGGATCTAAAGAAGCATGGAGAAAGGGTAGAGCAAGGCCAGGACATTTTTGGGCTCCTGAAGAGCAGTGGTGAACACATCTGGACTTCCTATGCCTCATGTGCTGGCAGTAAGAGCTGTTGGGTCAGGATCACAGCTCAAGCAGCACAGTCCCTGCAGGTGGTTCAGGTTGGGTTTGTGTCGGATGTGGGGGAGGATGGCTTGGGAAAGGTTTGTTTTTGATGGGATTTGGGCACTGACCAAACATCAGTGGAATGTGGTGCTCACCAGCAAGGAGCTGTCTGGCTCTGGTCCTTGGGAATGTGCACAGTGAGAGCAATTTCAGCAAGCAGCTGATGACCTGAGTGTGTTGTGCTGCTGTACATCTGCAGTTCCCCAGCTAGTGGTCTGTGTTGGTTCTCTCCTGCTGCTTCTTGCCCAGGTTGTTCTCTGTGCACCTGCACTGAACAAGATCTTTCCAAGCTTTTGAATAGTCTCTGCTTCAGCAAATTAAAAGGTGATGATGTCTAATCATAGAATCTCAGAATGGTTTGAACAGGAAAGGACCTTAAAGATCATCTAGTTCCAATCTCCTGCCATGGGTAGGGACACCTAATCACCACTGCATGAGTTGTTCATTTCTGCTCTTTGTATTCATTTTAAGAACATATCTGAGAGAAATATTCCACCTCAGCCTTTGTTAGAGTGAATAGGACACTGCCTTCTAATAAACCTTTACTTCTGTGGTGATGTATCATTCCAGCATCTTCTGAAGGAATAGTAAAGATATAGAAGATGTACCTGAGTGTGAGGGAAGACAGTCAAGAATTTTTAATGACTCCCAACCTAATAAGGTCATATCACGAACTGAGTGAGGTAGGATGACTTGGATGTGACATTGTGCTCCCAAAGTAAGTCAGAGGAGGGACAGGAAGGAGTGGATGCTTCTGGTGTTTTCTCACAGATGCCACCTCTGCAACCCAGCCAGAACCAATGCAGCAGCATTTAAATAGTTCTGAAAAATCTCCCTGGTCAGTAATCAGAAGTCAGATGAGGGAATGGCAGGCTGGAAGGATCTGCCAATAGAGTGGCAGGTGGGCCAATAAAGAAGAGAGGATGAGGCTCAGAGTGCTGGTCCAGGGCCTGGAGAATTACCTGATGAGGAGAAGAGAAATGAATATTTTATCACTGTTCATCATCATTATGGCAGCATGAAAAGGCAAAGAAAGAAGTGGAGAGCAGTAGGCAGGGACACATAATGTTCCTTTAGTGGTGCTGTGGGTCTGCTCTGATGAATCTGTCTTGTGTCTCACCCAGAGAAAAGAAGTTGGCTAATGATGTGCTTTGCAGATGGATCAGTGCTGGCACTTCAACAATTTCATATCTGGTGCACAGGTGTTTGATTTTGTTTTTGTTGCCAAGCCAATAGCAGGCAGATTTAGGGAAAATGGACCACAGTTACTGTGTAGAGACAGAGTTTCTCTCACTGCTTGTAATCTAACTCCACCATATGTTCAGCACATGAGCCCAAGCCTCGACACATCTCCCAGTCAGTGGGCCAAGCTTACATCTGGTGAGAGATAAGAATGGAGCTAACCCCCCCATGTTCCTCAGCCTGATGCTCCACTTCACAGTCTTGTTCTGCTTTGGTGAGTTAAGCCAACACCTCTGACAAGTCTCTCTGATTGTTCATCCTGTCACCAATTCCTGTCCCTTTTGTTGCTGCTTGTATCCCTTCCAGAAAACACTCCTCACAGCAGATGTTGGCTAATGCAGGAAGTGTTGGAGAAATACTTGTGAAAAGTAGATTTCAGTATGAGTTGGGTTTTTTATATATACACCAGGTGCAGTTATGGAATATGAGGATTAAGTAAGGAAGTTGCTAGAATTGGGAGAGTCTTCAGGTCTATTTAAAATTAACTGTAATTTTTCCATAAGAATGAATTGACACTGTGTGTGCCAGAAAACCTGAGACAGGAAATGCAAGGGAATGTCCTGGTGGATGGGGTAGGGAACAACTAATTGAGGCAAGATGTAGGTGCTCCACTGGATTAAGAATGTATAAACTAAGAAATCTTTGTAGAAACTGTTCGTGACAGTTTAGTGGGGGAGGATATTAGTAAAAACTCATGTGCCTTTTGGGAGTCAGTTTGTAAAAAGCTTGGGAAAACAAACTGAAAAGCATTGCATGAAATGAGTAGGAGGTAAGATGTCCTCTCCCAGATCTGCTGATGCTTGAAGTTAGGCTTGGTTAAAATAGTTGTAGGAACCACAGTAACACTAAGTTTTTCCAAATTTGACAGGCTGAGAAAGCTGGGGCAGTTCAGTCTGGAGAAGAGAAGGTTGTGTGGAGAGCTCAGAGCAACCTGCCAGGAGCTGAAGGGGCTGCAGGAAAGCTGCAGAGGGATCTGTGTTAGGAACTGCAGGGACAGGACAAGGAGCAATGGGGAGAAATTGAAAGAGGGGAAATTTAGGCTGGATATTATGAGGAAATTCTTCCCTGTGAGGGTGGTGAGACCCTGGCCCAGGGTGCCCAGGGAGGCTGTGGCTGCCCCAACCCTGGCAGTGTTCACAGCCAGGTTGGATGAGCCTTGAGCAACCTGCTCTGCTGGGAGGTGTCCCTGCCCAGGGCAGGGGTTGGGGCTGGATTATCTCTAAGGTCCATTCCAACCCCTTAACATACTATGAAACTATGATATAAAACATCCAGGATGTTCTCAATTCCTCATTGCAGGAACTGGTGTCCCCTAGCAGCTTATTTAGTGCTGGAGAGAGAACAGCAAGTCCTCCTTGTTCCTCACCCTGCTCCTCCTACTCAGGTTGTGGAATTATTTTTAGAAACTCCCCCTTTTTTTTTTTTCTCTCTCTTTTTCTTCTAGATCTTTCCCCTTTTGCAGGAAGGGTTCTTCCTCCACCAGTGTGTAACAACTGGAAATTAGATAATGGAAATACTCTGAATCTGCAGTGTAACAGGAACAGTTTCAGAGCTGATGGTAGTCACTCCTTGCTTTTCTTCTTACCTTCCATCCACAACTGATTTACAATGCAGCTAATGCCTCTTCCCAGCCTGCTGACTCACTGAAAAAGTATATGCTAAGCCCCACACATGCAGCTTGAGTCACAAGGGAATATATGGTAAGAAAATAGTGCTTTGATTCTTTGCCTTGGTGTAAACAGAGAGGGGAACAAATACAGCTGGGAACTCTGAAGTCACACAGTGCTCCAGGGAGAATGGGAAGGGGATGCAGTCTCAAGTCTGAGCAAACCCTTTAAAGGATGACTACAAAACCCATTTTCTAAGAAATTCATAATTCAACAGGTCTTCATCTCTAAGTCTTTTAACTTGCTTTTTGCAAGTGTCATTTTATCTTGGATCATCCTAGTTTATTGGGCAAGTAATGTGGTGTGGGAGTCAAGGGATGTGTGGTCTGTGCTGAAGTTGTGTTTATGATTATGGTGTGAACTAACAGTTAAAGTTTTCATGAGACAAAGTGGCATTTATGAATAATTCAGTCATGATATGATAAACTGAACTGTAGCAATTTCTTCCCAAGTGTTTATTTGAAAGATCAATTAATGGTAAAGAAAACAGACACTTGGCAACGTTTTGAGAACTCTCTGGGAGTGTTGGGATGGGGAGATGAAGGGGATGGATGTGTAGCCTGTGCTTGGGCTAACCTGGAGTGGGGAGAGCTGCCTGTGGTTGTAGAGTGAGTCAGGAACCCTGGAAGTTTTCAAAGCCAGGTTGGATAAAGCCTTGAGCAACCTCCTCTGGTTGGAGGTGTCCCCCCCAGGGCTGTGGGGATTGGGACTGGATGATCTATAAGGTCCATTCCAACCCCTAAAATTCTATGATTCTGGTCTGGCATGGTACAGCTCCTTGCACTGAGGAAAGAACTTTCCCAGGCACTGGTGCAGCTCAGGATTGGGGGGAAAAATAGCCTTTATTCTTTCTTTGTTTGCCTATAAATGCAGTTTCAAATTATTTTTAGCAAGTCTGCTGGCATGGGTTTGTTTTGCCTGTGCTCTGCTCTGTCTGGATGCAAATCTACTTCAAACCAAGCACTTGCAGCTCCAGCAGTGGCAGAACAAGCTGGGGAGGGAAGCCCTGCTGGGATCACTGTGCTTCCCTGTCCTAACTCTGCATGGCTGCAGGTCCTGTGCAGCTCAGGGTGGGAGCAGAACCAGCCTCTGTCACCCAACAGCCCAGAAAATAACCTCTCCAGGGCAGAGCACAGGCTGTCACCCTACATCTACCCATGTCACAAGCTCCCAGCACAGTCACCTGTGCTGAAACCTCCCATTTCCCTGATGCTAAACACGCTCCAAATCCTGCCTTAGTGTTTGCCTTCTGCTTGACAGTTGTTTCCTTTATTATGTGGCCACTCACGAGGGAGCTATTTCATAGGGATTTCAAATGCTTTACTAGTAAAATCTGCAACTTCTCCTCCATGCAGCAGCCAGGGCACTTTATTCCTCTTGTGCTGTTTCATTTTTCCTAAACTAAGCACTTTGCTTCAAAAGGGTGTCCTTGTAAATCTTTGTCCTTTGAAATTCAAAGGTCAATGATACTTTCTATATGCAAATTCAGTTGTTAAATGTATTGCACATTACTACTCCTGGCAGATGGGGAAAAACTGCAAATTTATCATGGTGATGGCTTCAGGAACAAAGTAAGTAATTATAGACACAGTATGACAACTATCAACAGTCTCTTTTGTTCTCTAGTGTTCTCAGTAGCCTCTCAAATGAAAGAAGGGAAATAGAAGGTTACCTTAGCTGTGTCCCTGGTTCTAAGACAATATTACCTGGAACTGCTGTGTGTAGCCTTTATTATTACCCATTAGAATGCAATTTAACTTCTGGCCCCCTAATAAAGCTCTTCCCATAGAGGCATTAATAAATAGAAGTTTATTTGGTGGTAAACTTTGTTTCTTCTGCAGCATAAGGAATTAGAGGCAGTTGGAAGGAGAGTATTCTGCTGAGGGATGTTTTCCTAGTCTTGTTGCATATTCTGGATAATCTATGCTAATACTCAAAAGGTATTTTATGAGGTAGCTGATTTGGTTTTATGTTGGTGATGATAGTGGCTATGAGTTCTATCTGGTCACAGCTCCACTGTGCCAGTTGTCCTAGTAAGTGCAGCAATCCACAATCCAAATATGCAGGTTACTAAAGAGAAGGAGAAATTTCCAAAGCCAGGTTGGCTAAAGCCTTGAGCAACCTGCTCTGGTGGGAGGGGATTGGGACTGGATGATGTCTGTCTGCTCCAACCCCTTAACATCCTCTGATTTTATGAAATAGAGACTTGTGATCCTCTTGGTACAAGTGAGACTTTTGTAGTGCTTCTCCCCATTTCTGGGGGGAACAGAGAGGGACAGCAGAACCAAATCCCTCCCTGGGAATGTGTGGTTCCTGCTGGGCAGCATCACCCACCCTTCCTGCTGCTGGGATTGCTTCACTTACAGCCATCAACAGCAGATGCCTGGGGGGGAGATCATGTTCCCATGTCTCCCATCTGCACCCTCTCAGCTTAGATTTGAGCCTCAGCTATCCTTGTAAACTCAACCATATTTCCTTCTCAGCTTGCCATCAGTTGCTATCTATCGATCCGTAGTGAATGCAGTGATCTGCTCTCCAAATGACTAATTAAATATGCCATAAATCTGCAAGGGAATGAGTGCTTCAAGTGAAAGAGTTCCTTTTTATGTAATAAAAAAAAAAAATCTCTTTAAAAAATCATGGTCTCACCGCAAGTGATTAAAACTTAGTTTGAAGTTATTTTACCACTGACAGAGCTGTATAAACTACTGTGCAGTGATGTTTATGGAGATTTGCACAGGAATTGAGAGGTCACAAGTGCAGTGGATAATATCCATAAACAGCCAAAGGAAGAGATGTAATTAGGCTAACACATTGTGTACCTCAGATGTCACTTTTCTGGTGTTTTGGGCAAATCAAACTGTTCTACCATTTGCATATCCATTTGTAAAATGAGACTGTCATTATTCTATAGCTCCTTGAACGCCATTTGCATATCCATATGTAAAATGAAACTGTCATTATTCTATAGCTCCTTGAACATTGCTGTGAATTAGCAGAAACATTTAGGTAAACAAGCAATATGTTTGTAAGGAATAATGTAATAACCTTTATACTATGTTGTTGGTTAGAAGATGAAACAAGAAAGCTTAGGCTGTTTCTCAACACCCCCCTGTGCCATAGTTGATATAACACAGGTCTTTAATTGTGATTTACTGCAAAATGCCTCTGGTCAGTGACCCTCTAAGTTGTGCTGTCACCTAAAGGGTGAGTCTTGTGGCCTCCTGGCAGATCTGATGGGAGAACAGAAGGTGGAGACAGGCTGACCTGACTCTCCCATTCCTTGAGAGAGATGGCATGACCTCAGGGACGAGAGGAGTCAGACACCTCATGCCCAGGAATGTGACCTGTCTGAGGTGTGATCACTCCAGGCAGACACTGTTAGGTAATGTTCTCCAGCACAGTTTGCTCCCTGAGAATCCCTTACCCAAAGAATACCTTTATATTCCCATTCTAGCTGCTCTCTAATTTTTCCCTGTTGCTCATCTTTCCCACTCAGATATTTGGGAAATGGCTGCAATGTTTCTTTCACATTATTTTTCTTCAGTTAATTTGTCTTGAGTAAAAGATACTGCAATATTAGGAGACTTCAGATAAAATCCCAAATACTGATTTAGACATGGGAAACTTCCCCTCAGATCTGCATTTGATCATTGGAGAAGTTCAATAAGTCTCTTGTATCCAAACATGAGTTGCCTTTTTTTTCCTTCAACTGGATGATATTGGTGCTCAGGGAGAAAATGTTATAATCCCACCCTTTTAATTAATAAGATAATTAACTGTTGGTTGGCTATTTCAGAGCTGTTTATGTCCTGGTTGTCCTCTTCATTTTCAGATCTCTGGCAGGGAGGGTTCAATGCTAATTTTAGCACAGGTATGATCTGGCATGAAATACTTAGTCAACACTCACAGAATAACCTCACTGACACACAGATTGAGGTCTGCAATGTATTTAACAGCCAAGTTTATAGAGTAGTAAAGAGGAGAACATGGAAATAATTTTCCAGGGCTTGGAATGTTATTAAAATTTCAGTGACATGGTGAAAATCCCAGAGATCTCTTAATAAGAAACTGTTTCTTGTAGTCATGTGTGGTTAAAAATTGAAATTCACTGATTTGGTATATGATAGTGCAGACCTGGAGGAACATGGATGGAGAAAAATTTATTCAAGTGGAATCTCACAGTAACTGGAGCAGAATCTTAGTGAAAATCAGTTGCCTTTGGTGTCCATAGGGTGGTGGTGTGAGCTCTGCACACAACCCCCAGCAAACACATTCAGGTCTATATTTAAATGCTGCAGGTAAATGAGTGCTTACAAATGTACTAAATTTACAGGAAAAAAATCTAAACGATGCATAAATATGCATTCATCGATATGAGGCAAGCCTGGATTTGGGAGAGAAATAATTCAAACTGTTATGAATAGATATTTTCCTTCTATTGCTTTTAAATATTCAAGAAAATACCTGAAATTCTAAGTAAGTTGTGGTTATTCTGTTCTCTTTGTTAGATTGAGATGATTTTATCCCGTTCAAAAGGCTGTAGAGTCAAAACCAAAATACTCCTGCTGTGATATCAGCTGTTATGATCCATGATCTTTTTGCTCTCTTGTTTTGGCTTGGAAGATTTCTGTCTTTCCAGTGACATTTCAGGGCCCATTTCAGTCGATGCACAAACGTAGAACTCCCAGTGATTGATGCAGTTTTGTAACAGAATGTTGTGGCTTCAGTGGGAGTTTTAGTTGAGTATAGTTTACAGGAAGCTAAAGCCAAAGAGCATTCCCAGAAATATCCACTAAAGAGTAGGGACTTCTGGAGGGTATAGCCAAGCTCTGTGGGGATGTCAGCAATGCCCCTTGGCTGAATCAAAGCTGCTCCTTGGTTTCTCTGTCACCTCCATTCCCTGTGGCATGGAATGGGTAGTGCCCTATCAACATGGGGTTATAGAATCAGAGAGGGGTTAAGGCTGGAAAAAATATCTAAGATCATTGAGTTCAACCATTAAACTTGAACCACCATGTTCACCACTAAACCATGTCCCCAAGTACCACATCCACATCCTGGGGTTTTTGAGCATTTCCAGGGATGATATCTGATGATTTAATATCTGAAGGGCCTCCAAGGAGCTGGAGAGAGACTCTGTTAGGAGCTGCAGTGATAGGACGAGGGGTAATGGGTTCAGACTGAAGGAGAAGTCTAGCTTGGATGTGAGAAAAGAGTTTTTTCCTTAAACCATGTCCCCAAGTACCACATCCACATCCTGGGGTTTTTGAGCATTTCCAGGGATGATATCTGATGATTTAATATCTGAAGGGCCTCCAAGGAGCTGGAGAGAGACTCTGTTAGGAGCTGCAGTGATAGGACGAGGGGTAATGGGTTCAGACTGAAGGAGAAGTCTAGCTTGGATGTGAGAAAAGAGTTTTTTCCTGTGAGAGTGGAGTGAAATGCCTGGCCACGTTCAGTGGAGAAATCTTCCCTAATATCCGATCTAAACTTCCCTTGGTGCAACTTGAATCCACTTCCTCTTGTCCTGTCACTTGTTAGCTCTGGGAAGAGCCAACCTGCAGAATAATTAGTCTTTGCTGGTTTGGGGGTTAGAGGTTGAAGAGCTGTTAACAGGTTCTAGCTTCCTCTTTGAAATTTCTTTGGCAAGTGAAATAATGATGGAAGGAAGTGTCAGCTACTCCAAAGTAAAACTCAGATGCTGCACAGCAACAGTGGCTTTGATTTGAATCAGAAAGATTCTAAAATGAAAACAGAGCTTTGAAGTTTTTGGGAAACATTAAAATTTGCTCTCCTGTTTCTTCACCAGTGTGACTTTGTCTCCACATCCAGACTTAAAAGCTGTTATTGACACACACAAATCTCTTTTCAAGTGGGTGATCAGCACTGTGGCTGTGCTCTTATGCTAAGCAGGTTGGGATATAGCTTTTCAAGAATGACCATACATGAAAGACACTTCCCCTTGCCTTAAAAACCATTTGGTACAAAGTGAATGCTGTTCCATCTCATAAAGACAGATGATTGACATTATATAGTGCATGAAATTTTCCTTTTCAGAATGATGACATTTTATAATAAAAGTGGAGATAATGCTTGGAGCTAGTAATTACACTATATCCTCCCCCAACCAAAAAAAAAGATCCATCAGGGGAAGAAATGAAACAATATGTCTTTACAGAGAATGCAATTAAGTAAAGCCAGATTAGAGGAAGCACTGAGGGTAAGAGACATGCCTTATTATCTCCAATGTGTAAATTTAATTTTCTCTTTTCCTAATAATTCTTATTTCCCCAGCAATTTTTTTTCCCCTCACTCTGTGGAGATCAACTTGCAGCTGCTTCATTTTCCTATTGATCTATTTAATATTTGGCCATTGTGCATAATAAAACACTAAACAAAATTTTGCTATCAGTGTGCAAACAGCCTTTCTGTCTGGGAAAAGAGAGAGATAATATTGTTGCAAAAATGTTCTCAAATGTTCTCCCTGGGGTAGACGAGGACATTAACATTTTTGTTAGGGAAGGAGTGGCTCCAAAATAAAGCTTGAAATTACCAGTGTTCATCAGAGCCACTCACAGAAGTAGAGGGGAAAGGTGAAATGGCTGAGTAAATATCATCCTCTGTGCATCTCTAAAGGTGATGCTAAAAAAGGCATTAAAATAGGGATAGAAAGACTCCCCAAAGGAATATTTATCAGAAATGTTTCATCTTGGTGACAAATCTAAGGCAAGACATGCATTGGAATATCTCTTGATGTGAAGAGTTTGTTAATAACAGGTTTGGTTTTCTACTAGTGATATTTTGTCCATAGGACAAAGAGTATCTGTTTTTATAGGGTGTTTTGGAGATTAGTTCTGCACAAGTGGACAAGGAGAGGAGTTGGCACCATCTGCTAAATAAACCTCTTTTAGGTTAGAGTTCTGTGAATGCATTTTCATTGGTAAATAGGAAATTGTACCCTAAGTGTTTCAGGAAAAGCTTCTGGATGTGGTTTGTCTAAGTGAGGATGTGGAAGGAATTATGCTCTGGTAAATTGTGCTCACAACTCATTCAGCTTTGTAGGAAGGTTGGAAGATTCTGCCCCAGTTGTTTCCAAACATCTACATATGTGATATGGTTTTTGGTCTTGTCAGATACAGAAATCTTCATTTACAGTAGTTATGTTCCATAACAGTGAGATGGAAATGATGAGAGACCAGCAGAATAGTCATAGCTCTGGCTGTAATGTCTGGAAGCAGATTGAGGTGCAAAGGGAGCTCCTCTGCTCCTGTGGGACAGATATAATGGTTCTGTTTCTGGACTTTGAGTAAGGAATAAATTTTCCATTTGACCACAGTATTTTTCATTGTATTTGTTCCTTACACAAGGCTGTAGTGTGGGGTATATATGTATAAAACCTCCTGAGTGAGAAGGGAAATTGTAGTGTTGGAATTGATCTTGGCTGTCCAATATAGGCACCTGGGCAAAACTTCCATCCAGGCTTCCTCTGTGAGCCATGGGGAAAGAGGAACCTCCACAGGGATTCTCTGTGCCTTTGTTGTCTGTCTTCAAGGTGTGATGAATCACCTTGGACAAAAGCACTGAGGACATATAAGCACTGTAGAGGAATTTAGCCACTACTTTGCACCATATGCCATGATTTTAGGGTGACTGGAGGTAGAGGAGGTGAGTCCTAGTCCTGCCTCATCTGATTTTACAGCTCTTATGAACATAGAAGAGGTCTTGACTGTGGGTGTAATTTGATGCCTGTCAATGGATCAAAACTCATTGTGGCTGAATTAGGTGAAACATTTGGAATGATGAATCCTGCTGGCAAAAGCTGAGCATGGGCCACTCATGAACAGGAGAAGGGAAAGAAAAGCTTCATTAAAACACTAGTTGTGAGTTCTTCCTTGGTTGGCATTTGAAATTTTTCTCCTTGAAGAAGGTGCTGTCCAAAAGAGTTGATGATGAGAAGTGCTGACTTTCTGCCATTCCTGGGTTTATGTCATGAAAGTGTCTGATATAACAGGAGTCTTGCACCTGAGTTTGTTGCCATTGAGTAGATAATAGCAGCAAACCAAACATGACTTCATCCATGATGTGTTCTTCAATTGCACGAGGTGCATTTTCCTGTTCTTCAGTGTATCTAGGAGTGGTTTAGGTGTGTGGACTTGTGCTAATTATGAATGCTGCACATTGAGGCATGTTAGCCATGAATCTTGGCATTGAAAGGATAAGACAAGACCTTCTAAATGAGATTGGTTTAGGCAGCATGTCGTCAGTGACCTGATAAGTAGGGACTCATCTGGTTAATGATGAGGTTTTATGTACTATTACAGGGATTGATTTACTAGAAAGGCACTGAGCAAAAAAAACCGTATCTACAGCAGATTTTTATCTGGCTGAGCAAATTGCCTGACAAGATATGCAGATCCCAACCAGACTTTTAATTTCTGAAAGGGCAAGATTTGGGCTCCTCATCCAAAAGAATATGTATTCTATGTTATGAATCTCTCCACTTACTTTGAACAGGTTATTTAAAGAGCAAAATGATATTAGTTGGCACAAAAGTATCTGACTCCAGTGGCAAACTTCAGTGCCTAACTAAAGGGACTCGTTGCACACTCTGATGGGCTCAGTAGTCATAATTCTAGCAATAGTCTTGTAGTGACTTTAGTGAGTGTTTTTAGATTGTGATCTTATGCTTGTGGAAATCAAAGGCAAAATTTTCAGTCATGGGAATTGTGTGATAAAAGCCTTAATTTACAACCTTAGAAAATCTTCTGTTTAGATAAGCATTATCTAAGTATTACCATCATCAAGATAGTTTGGAGGTACAAATTTGTTTGGATGTAGGTGAGCCACAAACTCATGACTGATCACCTTTCACTTTCTTCAGCTTCATAACAGAGTAAGCATTAATTTCCCTGTATTCTTTTCTTATGGTTGTTGTTCCACAGTCAGCTAAAAATGGAATTCCTTCCTTTAAATCGACTTTGGAAAAGTTTTATTAACTTCATTATTTAATGTTTCCTTTTTGTTATTCAAAAAACCACTAGTTTCAAGAGCTGAGTGAGAATTAACTAATCTCAGCACTTGGAATTTGCAAAAAAAACACCCACTTAGATCAATGCAAACAAAATTACAGCAACATGTCATGGTTTTTAGTGCTCATTCTGTGTTTCCCTAATGGTTATTAATGGTCTAGTAGGAAAGCTGTGCCTTAATCTTCAGCAATCCTGAAAATTCAACCCTGATTCCAAATCTCTTGTGAGAAATTTGACTTAAATCATTCTAACAGTGTGTGTAACATGAAGTTTAGTTTTCACTTGATGGACTGATCCAATACCACATGAAGGAATGAACTTGCAGGAGCAAACAGTGTTTCCATATTGAAATGACAACATATACAGTGTTTACACACACTGTTCTAGTAGAAATTTTATGTATCAAAACGTCCTCATTCTTTGTGCACATTGCTGAATGAGACTGTCTTTGGAAATCATGAATATAAATGTGAATCCCATGCAAAAAACAAATATATATATACCCCTACAAATATTCAACTGGTTGCTGCATGGCTTCACTCTAGTCCAAAACTAAGGTATATTTTCTTGAACCAGCTCCTAGAAGTCCACGGTTTCTTTTTGTATGACCTTCTTTTGGAAGTTATGGATACATGAATTTGATGGTTTGTGGGTTTATGATTGGGCTTGGCAGAGCAGTGCAAGGGATTATTGTAGCAGTGTGGATGTTGTGATGAATCACATCCATGCAAACTTCTGGGCAGTCTCCAAACCAAAAGGCAGGTCTGAGGCAAAGTTGGGTGTCTTTCAGCACGTTCATGGCAATAGGTATTTTAGAAGTTAAATACTACACTGAATTATTCATATAGGATGAAGGACTTTTATTTCCACTGCTGCTGACCTTTCCATCTTTTTCTCCCACTTCCATTTCCCTGGTTTTCTCCCTAAATTTACCCAAACAGAATGACTATTTGCAAGCAGAGTGATTGCCTTCCCATTTCCCAAATCATCTTATTACCTGAGAAAATTAACTCCATCCTGGCTAAAACCAGGACATTACCTCTATAACTTGAGTTTATCACAACCATCTGAGCTGTGTGACACAATTTATGGTGCTGGAGGGAGAGGAATTTCCCATCACACTCAAGGGATTTTAAACAGTTTTATTTGGGTTCTCTGACTAAGACAGACCACTGAATGTGCTGACATCTAAGGAAGTTCCCTGTTGTGTGTGCTGTTTTCCCTCAGCTGTGATGTTGACTTCAATAGTACCAGCAGGAAGGAAACAGAGAGAGATGAAAATAGGATCATTGCAGGATTGTGCTACCTGGGCAATATGACAAAGCTTTAAACTTGGTGGCTGAATGGAAAAGTGAGGCATGATATGGACTTGAATATCCGTGTGGGTTTGTTTTCCCTTTCTTTTTTAAAAGGAAACAAACCATGATTTGATCCAAACTCTTTTGTGGTAGTGAGGGTCAGTTCTGGTAACTTCAGTAACATTTGGTTGACAGTAAAAGCCTTAATACAATAAATGCCAACTGAAATCATTGGTAATGAAGATTTTCATAGGGTCTGGGATAGGAGCTCAGTGCCTAAATTGATCTTTCTGTTGGATTCAATACTGACTTTGCCATCTCACTCACCATGAGCTGCAGTGTGTGCTCACAGCCCAGAAAGACAATCCAATCCTGGGCTGCATCCCAAGGAGTGTGGGCAGCAGGGCAAAAGAGGTGATTCTTCCCCTCTACTCTGCTCTGGTGAGACCCACCTGGAATACTGTACACAGTTCTGGTGTCCTCAACATAAGGAGGACATGGAATTGTTGGAGCAAGTCCAGAGGAGGCCACGAAGTTGCTAAGAGCACTGGAGCATCTCCCTGTGAGGACAGGCTGAGGGAGTTGGGGCTGTTCAGCCTGGAGAAGAGAAGGTTGTGTGGAGACCTCAGAGCAACTTTTCAATATCTGAAGGGGCTACAGGGAGCCAGAGAGGGACTCTGTGTTAGGAACTGCAGTGACAGGACAAGAGGTAATGGGTTCAAACTGAAGGAGGGAAAGTCTAGATTGGATGTGGGAAAAAAGTTTTTTCGCTGTGAGGGTGGTGAGACACTGGCCCAGGGAGGCTGTGGCTGCCCCAACCCTGGTGGTGTTCAATCCAGGCTGGATGAGCCTTGAGCAACCTGATCTAGTGAGGAGGTGTCTCTGCCCAGGGCAGGGGTTGGGGCTGGATCATCTCTAAGGTCCTTTCCAACCCTTAAATTCTTTGAATCTGTGATCTCATTGGCTTCAGTTCAACTTGAGTTCTGGAAAAAAAATTGCTGATGTTACAGTAGTGTTCTTTTTCTTCTTTTTTCTTTCCCCATTGCAAAGAGCTGAAACAAGCATGATTAATTTGAAAGCAGGAGGTTTGTTTCAACTTAGCAAATGTATTTGAGACCACTTGTGAAACGACTTCAAGGCCTTGAATGTAAATGGCTGTTGCAAAGAGTCTTTGTATTTAAAATATAAGCCTAGACAGATATTAATAATGAAAAAGGCCAATAAATGACCTTTTCTTCACTTTTATCAAGTAAATGCAGTATTGAATTTTTCATCTGTTGTTTTCTTTTGAAATGTGAAAGATCACACGACTGAAAGCAGGTGAATTAGATTGTATTCTCTACAGACACAACCTTGATGCTGTAGCAGTGTTTGGATACAAGAGAATTATTTTTTCATTTACTCTGTGTATTTTCTTGATCTCCACACAGTATTCCTGCTCCACGTTCTCGTGAGCAATATTTGAATGTGATTTAATTGTATTCATTTTTACAAATGTAATAACATTGCTTTTGTTGTTTCCTCTAAGCTTTCTGTGCTGTTGTGCCTGTTCTCTGAAGGAGTTGGTTTGTCAGGTGGGCAATGGGGTACAGTTCTCCAACCATCCTGATATAAATCAGGACCATGCCTAAGTGACCCTAGAAGAAAAATAAGTTTGTGGCTAACAAAGAAAAAAAGGCTTCTATTGTGCTATTAGCTTATAATTAAAAAAACATAAATCTGTGCATTAAGAGTGGTTGCCAGGTTAAATTTCAGCCCTGGGAGAGGTAGGATGGGATCCTGAGCAGGATGGGAGTGAGTGAGCAGAAGGGACAAGGATTTGGTTGTTTCACATCACAGAATGGTTTGGGTTGGAAGGAACCTTAAAGATCCTCTAGTCCCAAGCCCTGCCCTGGGCAGGGACACCTCCCAGCAGAGCAGGTTGCTCAAGGCTCATCCAACCTGGCTGTGAACACTGCCAGGGTTGGGGCAGCCACAGCCTCCCTGGGCACCCTGGGCCAGTGTCTCATCACCCTCATCCTCAAAAATTCCTTCCTTATATCCCATCTGAATCTCCCTTCTTTTAATATCCACCGTGTTCCTTTTGGTCAGAGCAGTTTTACACTTCTCTGAATTGTTGGCCTTAGAGATTTCCTTCTGCAATTTGTATTATTCTTGATGCTACTTGCAAACACTGAGTGCTCATGTCGTGCAGCCTCGGGCACTGCACCTGCTGAGACTAACTCAGCTCTGCAGCACCCACTGAGGGACAGAAGGGATGAGGAGCAGCAGAACCTGTGGTGCTGTGGGTAATGAAACCATTTATGTTCTTGTGGAATAAGTTAGGCTAAGGAGCAGAGGTTGGAGGAACAATCCTTCGCCTGGGGATGGGATCTGTGGCCACACACATGGGCTGTGGAGCAGAGCCCTGGGGTGTCTGTCATATACTCCAACACTCCTTTGCTGCAGCCTTCAGCCTGTTTTGGTTGCATGGGGGATATTTGGTGTAGGCCAAGGAGCTGATGGGATTTGTATCAAGCAAGGTGAGAAAACAGAGTGTTCTAAGTAGTGGTTTCCTGTGGACACAGGAGTTGGCTGAAGTCTAAATCTGCTCTCTGCTTGGGGCAGCTCAGGGAACATGGTACAGAATTGTATTAAAAATAGCTCTATCCACCCCAAAAAAGCTCTCATTGCTGGTGGGACAGCCTCAGGATGATGGGCTGTGTCCTGAGCCCAGCCAGCTCTGCTTTCCAGATCTGCAAGGCTCATGCACGAGAGATTAATGGGCTCTCATTTTTTTTCCCCAATACAGAACAGGATATTTTACCCTGCTCTAACTAATTACATAGGAGTTTGCTTAGCCTTTAGCACTTTTCATGGCTTTGTTCATTTTTGAGACATGAAAATGCTCATTAGCATTGCTTTCTTTGCCTGACACGTCGGAGTTTGGCCATTCCTGTAGGCATCTTGCCAACCCCACTGTCAGAGACAAATCCTCTGGGGAGGGAACAGGCAGGCAGACTCTCTCCCAGCTTGTCATGCTCTTGCTGCCATCCCAGTCTCACGGTTCATGGTTCCTCAGGGCTGTGTGTTCAGCATGGGGTTTGCTGACAAGTGCTGGTCAATAGGTGAGGAGCTCAGATGCCCTCGCTGGGAGGTGTTGAAGAGAAACAGACACCCAGGGAGTGACTGTGCATGAAACCTGGTGCTTACTGAGGGGGAAAATCCTACAGAAAGAAAAAAATAAATAAAGATATGCAGAGTCTGCCCATGTCCTGAAGGCTAAAGTCTTCTGAAGGACAAGGTATTAACCACAAACATAAAGCCTTCACCTGTGGTGTGCTGAAAGGCTGTACCAGGAGCTGATGCTAATCTTCCTGCCCCTCCTGCCAGGCAACAACACAAATCCCTGTGAGTTTTATTTGCTACCTTATTTATTTATATATTTCTCATTTTAAAGCTTCAGCTCCTGAACTCCAGGAGCATCAAGGTCCATGTTTAGAAACAAAATGCAATGCACAATAAGTAATTCTTTGCTGGCAGAACTCAGCCTGGTGAGTTGGGCTCAGTCCATTGGTGTCGCTGCTGAAGTGTGGAACAGAGTGAGGGGCCAAGTTCTTGGGTTCTTTTAATTTCAATGTTGTGTCATTGATGGTATCTGAACTGGGGAAGTGCAACAAGATAGAGAAATATAACTCAAAGTTGATAAGAGGATTGGAGCATCTCCCCTATGAGGACAGGCTGAGGGAGTTGGGGCTATTCAGCCTGGAGAAGAGCAGGTTGTGTGGAGACCTCAGAGCACCTTGCAGGAGCTGAAGGAGCTCCAGGGAAGCTGCAGAGGGATCTGTGTTAGGAATTGCAGTGGCAGTAAAAGGAGGAATGGGGAGAAATTGAAAGAGGGAAATTGAGGTTAGATCTTAGGCAGAAGTTTTCGCTGTGAGGGGGGTGAGACACTGGCACAGGTTGCCCAGGGATGCTGTGGCTGCCCCAACCCTGGCAGTGTTCACAGCCAGGTTGGATGAGCCTTGAGCAACCTGCTCTGGTGGGAGGTGTCCCTGCCCAGGGCAGGGGCTGGGGCTGAATCATCTCTATGGTCCATTCCAAACCCTTAACATGCTATTGGTTCATTCCAAACCCTTAACATGCTATGATTCTATGAACAGGGTAAATGCCACAGAAAAGCAGAAGAACCTTCATGTCTCATGGTTGCCTTAGCATCTTGTAGGACTTGCTTGGCTTTCAAATGGGTGTGAGGGGTTCTGCAATCAGTGTGTTCTGCAGTCAAAGGGAAAAAACCCTCTAGTGATGGCTGAGCAAAGCTTCATAAAGATATACAATCTAAATAAGCAAATGAGAAGTGCTTATTGCAGTTGAATATGCATGTTCATGAATCCAAACCCAAATGAAGCCAATTAAATGACTTGCTAAGCTTTTTGGTCCTTTTTCTTTTGGTTCTTTTTGATGCCTAGCTCTATATAGCAACTTCCTGAATTTTAATGGCTGAATTCCAGTCTCTGTGTTTACACCAGCTGATTAGATTCCCTGCTGTAAGCTCCACTGTCAGGGATAAGTCTGCAGAGAACAGTATTTGCAAATCTATCGCCTCTCTATTTATTTGTAGGTAAAAATATTCTCCGGTGATCTTGTCACTGGAGAATGCTTTTCCACAGAAATTGCATTGCTTCCTAAAATTCAATTCCTATTTCATATTCCTTTTGTTTGCTTAGTTTATGTCCTTTATCAAATGGCTTTCAGCAGGTTTCTCATAACCTTGAACTTTCCTGTTCCCTGGTATAACTCCTGCATTTCCATCAGTGTGAGTGTGCTTGGCATCTCCTGTGCCTTCTCTGGGGGTTGAAATCCAAGGATGGGATTCCATTTTCTATCATGCATATTAGACTTGTTGGAAAATACTAACAGAAAGCCAAAACTTGAGTGTTGCAAGTGCTGTTGCTATAAAAGCAGAATGGCTACAACCTCTTTTTTTGTTTTAAACCTCATCCCCAGCAGAACATCAACTTGTCAAGAATCAGCTGATTCAGCTCATTTCCAGTGTCTGGGAGATGCTGGAAGACAAGAGGTTTTCCTTCAGCAGTTTGGCAGTTGTGGGTTTATTTATATCATTGTTGTATTTTGAGTTCCAGTCACAGATCTTACATTCTAAGGAGCTTCAAAGATAGACTGAAAAAAAAAAGGAGTATTTGCTTCAGAAAGTTTAGAGTTTCTTCAGAAGGCAGGAGAGTGTACAGGTCAGAATTCACTACAGACTCCATAAAGTAACACTGCTCAGAGTGAAGTATTTTAAAGTAAGCTTTGTTTGGGCACAGGTATGTTTTGCTTAGATAGTGCCTTTTGTTTGTTTGCTGTATTTTATTTCCTTGTCACTCTATACAACTTTCTCACAAGGGGAAGTGGAAGGGCAAGCACTGAGCTCTGCTTTCTGTGCTGTGATGACCAGTGACAGGACCCAAGGGAATGGCTTGAGCTGTGTCAGGGATGAGTTGGGTTGGATATCAGGACAAGGTTCTTCTCCCAGAGGTGTTTGGGCACTGAACAGCTCCCCAGGGCAGTGTCACAGCCCCAAGGGGACAGAGCTCAGGAATGTTTGGCCAATGCTCTCAGGCACAGGGTGCATTGTTGGGGTGTCCTGGGCAGGACCAGGAGTTGGACTCTGATCCTTGAGTCCCTTCCAACTCTGAATATTCTGTGATTCTGTGAACTTAAACCAGACTCCTTCCTTGGAAATGCAGTAGATTTAAAAGCAGATCATTAATTTTTGGAGGTATCAGGTTGAAAGAAAAGCTCATTTATTATGGTTGCACTTAAAATTACTCTGGTTATGGTCAAGAGTGGTTCTGTGGTACTATGCTTTATCAAATCTCTCTTTTATGTGATGAGAAATGCTGCTCACAGTCCTGGATGCCAGCAAATTATTTTTATGACACTTATCTTGGGGTAACAGCCCAAACCTGCTGCTGAAGTGTAACCCAGAGGTGTGGGAGGCTCAGACCTGCAGCAGCCTCAGCTCTGTATTTGCACAGCACTCAGAGTAACTCCTCAGAGCTTGCTGCATCCCCAGGTGAAGTTCTCCTCCCTCTGCCATTTGAAATAAATTGCTAGATCCCATATAACATTCTTAATACCTTGCTGGAAAACAAAGCTCTGTATTCTCTGTTAGCTCTTCCTGCTTTGAACTTTAAAAAAGACATAAGCAAGTTCATTCAGGTGATAAACAGCCTTGTACCTGGTTTTATGATGAGTGAGTTATTGGAGGAGAACAAAGTAGTGGGAGGATTCCAGCAGACCTTGTCCAGATGACTACCCTTCAGTTTTCCTGTGGTATAGAGCTGCTTGATGTGAGTGGGAATTGGAGAGGGAAAACTGGTAAGGGAAAACTCAGGAAACAATACATTTGATTTCTTTTTGTTGCTTCTTTTTTTCCCCTCACACAGACCTTCTAATTAAACATTTTGAGTAGAAATGCTGCTATTGTCTCTCAATATAGAAAGTATTTTTTCATGAAGCCAAGACCTCCTTTTAATTGGAGGAATTGTATTACCATTAGTGCAAATCTTCAAGAAATCGTCACGAATCTAATGCTCAGGTCTCTTGGAAAGGTCAGTGCAGAGAAAACACATTAATGCTCTCTGTGTTTATTTGGATTTCTGTGGTAGGATTAGTCCCATTAGCTCTGATGAGGTAAGTGGGGAAGCATATGGAGAATTGGTGTCTCAGCTGGAATCAAATGAGTTTGAGTGTTCATAGTCTCAGCCATGGGACTCGACTTTCAGTTTTACTGTGGCTTGTTTGTACTGTCCCATCTATAAAGAGCAAAACAAAGATAAAGACAGAGCCTTAGAGTGTCTGTGGTGCAGCTGCTGTGAGTTCAGTGCTCACTGGTGCTGTCCCTGGGCACTGGAATTGCATTGAGTTGGCTGTTGGGAGTGTTTGAGGCGAGTTACAAACTTTCATGACTGACCACAAAACCAAAATCTAGGGACTTGCTTAAGCTCAGAGCAGCCAATTCTGCCATTCTTTCCTCCATTCACTTAATGCTGCCAGATAAAAGTTTGCTCTTAACACCAGCATTAGCATACTCCCACAGTTTGATCTTGTGCAGAATCAATCTCCTCAGCCACCACCAGCAGAAATGACAAAGCAAAACCTTTAACCAAACCAAGTAGCACCACACCAGCCCCAGCTCTAATCACATCATTGCAGTGATTCGTGCAAATCATGATGTTCTCCACCTTGCCCAGAGCAAACCCCCTCAGCTTGGAATCATGTTCTTCCTACTCCACCAGAAGTAATTGACTGTCCAAATATTTTGTCAGTGCTAGCTGTAAAGAAACCAATTGCAAAACTCTGTGAATGCTCCCACTAGTGAGGAATTCTTCCACCAAGCCCAACAGCAAAATGAACCCAACACAAGGAACAGCAAACAGAACCACCCATCCCTCCTGAACGTGCTGTGAGCACTGTCTTTGCAGCTTGAGCAAAGTTGTGCCTGTTGGCAGGATATCATGGTATGGAAGTGATGCTTCTGGGAGGACAGAACTGTTTTGAGACACTAGCCAACATTATGACATTTCCTTTTATTGAGAGCATCTGCTCTCGAGGTGGTACCCAGCCTACATGTGTTGTTTTCTGGGGGATTTGGAGTTGCTCAGCAGATTCTTAGGAGCTAAGCCAAGTTGTTCAAAGTTTAGATCAAATAAGTTAGAGTCCAAAGCTAAAATGTTGACATTCATTTCTCAAGCAACACATTGGATGTTATTGTGCTCACTGAAGTATGGAAAGGCAGTGGGAGAAAAAGGACTATGCAGTTTTCATTGTTATTGCAGTTAAACTGTAGAAGGATCCCAAAGTCTCTTATTCTGGGTTTGTTTTTTTCTTAAAAAGAAGAATAGACTTAAATGAACAAAATTGGTAGCTGTTTACAGCTTTCCCTGTTAGTATTGTCATGTTGGTGCCTAAGGAAATGGTGATGTTATTTATTCACAGCATTTATCTTCAAGTAGTCATGTTTTTTGATGAGATATCCCAATGTGGAACTAATGCTCTTAGGAGGAGCAATTTAAAACCCTGATAATAACTACAAACTCGTACCCTAGAGTACAG
The DNA here is from genome assembly GCF_000695815.1 of Acanthisitta chloris. Taxonomy (NCBI): domain Eukaryota; kingdom Metazoa; phylum Chordata; class Aves; order Passeriformes; family Acanthisittidae; genus Acanthisitta; species Acanthisitta chloris. The sequence goes on from NW_008651398.1 coordinate 121,455, forward strand.
ATGTGTTGCTACACTTGAGTAAAAACAGGAAATAGCTCTGAAGATCTTTAGTGTGAGATGGAAGCACATGCTTACCTGGCTGGTGTCCTGGGTAATTGAACCTGCCAGTCACAGCATCCAACCCAGGATGAGTGCCCTGCCCAGCCCAAATTGCAGGTCCTCTGGTCTCAGCTGGGTACAAAAAGTCCTGCATTCTGAAGTGCTTTTGAGCTAATGAAGTCCTTACCTCACACATCAGTTTGCAGCTCTCCTTTCTCCAGGGAAATACATTTCTGAACAGCTACAGCACAAGCATCGATGCTCCAAGATGTGTGGGGGATAAAAAGATGCTGGGATGCCTGTGCTTCCAGGTGCTGGAGCTCTTTGCAGTCTAACAAGTAGCTAGGAAAAGGAAAGCAGAAGGATGATGCTAGCACCCTGCTATTCATTCATTATATGTGCTGTGTGAGGCTGTCTCCAAGGAGGAAGGAGCTGCAGGAAGGCCAAAGGGCTGATTTGTTATTGCCCTCCTCACACTGCCATCTGTTGCTGTCTTTTTGCAGCATGGAAGTGAAGCATTCACAGTTGTTTTGCCATCTAAGAATTGTCCTACACCTACCATGGTGATTCAGGTGTCTGGATCCACTCCTTGCACGTTGCAGTATGAGACCACTGTGAAAACAAAGCAGGAAGGTGTCTCCTCTGGTTGAGGGGCAAGATGAAACCACTCACAGGGTTTTTGATAGAATGACATTGTAGATAATAACTAACAGATAGGTGCTGAAACTGCTCATTCTTTGAACGTTTCTCAAGGTGCAATACTGTGTTGTGGTTCTTGAATGTTTCTCAAGGTGCAATACTGTGTTGTGGGGAGAGCCACGGAGCATGTGGCACTGTACATACAGGAAAATGTAAATACATATTGCTGATACTGTCATGTCTGCTACGTTTCCAATTGCTTTCTGGCACAGTGGACCCTCCGAGTCCCTGTAATGCTCCTATTTGTTTTGGCACTGAAGTCATTTGGTGTTGCTTATCTCACTTGGACAAGTGTCATGAGCCATAACAGCAAACAATCCTCTGTGGCATAAATGTCTCTACACTGGCCTTGTTTGCAGGTAGAGCTGCTAATTGCAGAGAAGTCCTTCAGGGATGATTTGATTTCAGTTATCCTCATCCTGGCTCTTCTTAATTTTTCAAGGCAAACAAAGAACAAGGACTGATAATATTTTACATTTATTCCTTACACTTGTTTATCTAAATGACATTCGAGAAGTGCCTTATCTGATATTCTCCTTCTGCTAGAGCAGCTACCATGTGTGCTTTTGGCAGGCAGAGCAGCTCCAGCTATCAGGAAAGCTGCAGGTGCTATCAGAGGATGTTTTTCTACAACTGATGACTGATATCCAGAGATTTAGTGTGGAGATCCTTCCCTGTGCACCATATGATTGTGGCTTTGATGGAGGGAATACTGCCAGGGCTAGGAGGCTGAAGGGAGAAGGTTCTGTGTTTATTGTACTCTCCTCTCCTTGTTTCAGAGTTCAGTGGGGTTAGAGAGGGGGCACAGGGATAAAGGAAATCTTTAGCATGTTAATTAGATCATGAGCTGGATCATAGAATCATAGAATTTA
>NW_008651399.1:0-3108 GCF_000695815.1 Acanthisitta chloris
CAAACAGGTGAGATATGTACCCCAAAAACCATGGCAATCCTTTGGTGTGGTGCCACTAATGATATCTTCAGTGTGTCCAAAGATGAATGTGGGGATTTTACCACCCAAAACGAAAGGATGAACAAAGCAAAGTGAACATGTGCTAAGAGGAAGGGAGAGAATGGCCTGAGTTAGTCACCAGGATTCTGCCCTCTGAAGGTTGGCTGAGAAATCAATAGAGGAGATAAAAAACCAAGGGAAAAAGGAAGATTTGGCTGGAAAAGTCAGGCTGAGAGTCACTTGGAATTACAACTCAAAGCCCACAGGGGGTAAGGCCAGCAGAGCTGCAGGTCCCCACAGGGCCTGACTTGATGGCAGTGGCAATTCCTGTGTGCCTGGAGCACTTTGTTTCTTGGGATCAAAATCCCCCTTGGTAAATGACACCAAAACATCCCAACTCACCCTATGAATATTAACACTGCATACTTGACACTTGGGCAAGCTCAGATGTTGGGAGTTTTAGGAGTTTGTTGAGGTCAGAGACAGTGGTTGATACTGGTGTGACCCTCTGTGTTAGCTACCAGTGTCAGCCACCAGTGTGAGCAGCAGCTCACACTTCTTCATCCATCTCTCAGAGGAGATGAGAGGGATTTTTTCCCCCTCCCTAGTAGCTGAATGCAGAAAGATGTATTGGTTCAATCTAAAGGCACAGCAAACAGTCACAGGGCCTTGGCTCCAGAGGGATTTTTTTGTTCTCTTTTTTTTACCAACTAATTACATTTAAACAAATTCTCACTGTTGAGCTTGTTGGGAAGTGTCAGCTCCTGTTTTTGTCATCTGGCCCTCCCAGTGCTCACTCTAGCTGAGCTTGCCTAGCACTTTCATTAACCTTTCAGGGCATTTTGCTTATGAAACAATGAAACAAATGAACAATGTGCCACTTTGCCTGAAGTTTCAGTCCAGCTGCTCTTTAATTGGGCTGTGCCCTGAGTTTGAAGTGGTCCAGTCTCCATCCTCTGTGTTCATCTCTGCCCACTCACCACAAAGATAACCCTGAAGAAAGGCAGAGATGCAAAATGTATAATCTATGTGGCTCTCTATTTATAAAATCAAAGTATCTTCTATGTTTTGAGTGCAAGGCAGGACTTCACCTGACTCCAAGGCATATGGTCTTTCATGCTGAGGGAAGTGAAGTTGCAAAGACTTTTGAGGACCTTTCATACTTCCTAACTTAAGGCATCTAACTAAAAAGCTTCAGTGAAGACCTTAACCATCTTAAACCAGAAAATAGTAGGGCAAGAGAGAACTAAATGACTCCAGAGGGATATTCTGAGTCACAGGAGACAAGGTAGAAGGACCTTGAGAAAACATTGAATCTGTTTTTGTGCCTCCAGGCAAGATCATCTCGACCACAACCTCTTCTGACCAATGTTTGTCTGATCTCTCCCCCAGAATTTCTTCTGCTGCTATTTTAATCCCATTATTGCTTTCCATCAGAGCAATGAACTTGTAAAATAAGAAGAAAATATTGAAGTCTTTTCCTCTCCATGGAAAACTTGTAGAGACTTGGTGAACTATCTTTGCTTTCAGCCTTTTCTTCTACAGAGTTCTTCTTGTTTCCTTCTGCTGAGGTGATCTCTGGACCCCTGGCCCTGCTCACTGCCTTCTTCCACCCATTCTTACTGCCTGCCTTAGGTGCTTTTGACTTATCATTGAGATGTGCCCATTTTTCCTGCTCTTCCTTCCAACCAAACGAGGAACAACACTCCCTCAAGAGTCACCTGGAATTGTGTCTCATCCAGCCAGAAGGGAGGTCAGAAAAGAACTGGTTTTGCTTCATGTGATTCTAGGCAAGATGTGCAAGGGCTGCAGAAAAATTCCTATGGGATTTCACTCTGATCTTATCATCCAAGGGGAAATGAGACACTCCAGAGCCAGCACTTTTAAAGGAAAGCTTTCCAATTTGTTTGGTCTCAGGTAAGGGCTGCTAACACTGGGGGCTGGTGGGATGGATGGACTTTTCCAAGCATCTCTAAACTCATTCCAGGGTCTTTTTTTTGTTGGGGTAAGGACTAAAGACAGATATTCCCTCTTCCACTAACTCACTCTGCTGTGTCAAGGCCAGTCCTTGAGCACAAATCCCTCTCCCCGGTGGCTTACCCAGTGGTCCCTTAGGGAGGAAACCTTTGATTTGAATCAGTTGGATTGACCTCATCTCAGACAAGTCTGTGTGTAAAATACATCCCCATAGCCACTAAATCTTGGCCTCTGTAGTTTATAAAGGTAGAAAAACTCTGTGCAGGGGATGCTGCAGATGGATCTGTGGGGAAAGGGACATCAGGAGCAAGACTTAAGCAACAGCTCTACAGTCCATGAACTGCCCCCCGAAGAAGGGCTGATGTCCTGGGACAAACCTGTAGAGACCATCCACCTAAAGCTTCATTTCAGCTGTTACAAATATGCAAGAGCTGAATTTCCTCTACATTCTTTTCCCCTTACAAGGCAAACCCCCCTCCCTGTAATGGCTTGTAATCTCCCTGCCATTCCTAGTGGCAAATCACTGGCGAGTCTCGCAGGGGGAAGGAGCTGACTTCTGCTTTTGTTCTTGCTGATGGGAAACATTAGCACTGACAACTTGAGCTGGTGCAATATGTTTTACTCCGGGAGGAGAGAGGATGGTGCTGCAGGAACAATAGGAGTGGGAACCGCTGACTCAAAGGCTCAGCTGAGCAGGGGGAGAGCAGTGTCCTTGCTGGGCATGGAGCCACCTCACCCACCCTGGTGTCTTGCCATCGAACTCACCCTTTTGCTTGCTCCCTGCACTCCCTCTGACCCTCTCAGGGATGCTCCCCTGCCCACCTAAGCCTTTTTCCCCAAGGATACAGCCATCCAGAAGAGATGCTGGGCCATTCCTGCACAGAAGGATGAGCTAGAAGTAATCTACTCCAGCAAGATAGAGAGACAGACTTTTGGCTTGAGTCCAGGGGTTTATTAATATCCCAGGCTGGGGGATGGGAAAGCTGTTCTTCCTTTCATACACAAAGTGCTGAGAGGAGGAAGACACAGCCCTGTTTAAGCCTTCTGCAGCCTCCAGGCTCTTGCTGCCCTGGGGGGTTTCGTGGGGGTCTG
>NW_008651399.1:3147-12982 GCF_000695815.1 Acanthisitta chloris
GGGCAGAGGTGTAAAATTCCTTTTCCATTCTATACACTGGTAGGTGGAACTGAGAGAAAAAGGAAATCTGTTGCTTGCTTAATTATTTGTAACAATCCTTGCTTGAGGAGACACCCAATTCTTGGGACAGCAAGTGCTCCAGCCAAAACTGAGGAAGGGCAGAATTCAGGCCAATTTGGGAAGATTTAGGATGAGCTGTAATCAGCTCTGCCCACAGGGTCACTGTGTGTTGTCCGTACAGGAGGTTTCATCCTCAAAGACACCTCAGCCTATAGTTTCCCACAGGGATCACAGTGCCTGAGTTGGGTATTTGTTCTTCAACCACAGCAAACATAATTCCTCCACTACAAATTTATTTAGGGCACCCAAGAACCTCCACAAAAAATTATAGGAGCAAAACTGCTAGTAAAAAGGAAGGATTTGGGGATTATCTGACATTAACAGCAGTGGAGAGCAGAAACACACAGCCCAACTTCTTTATTTTTAGGTCTTTTCTTAACCTTTTCTCTTTCCCAGGTGTTGGAGTTTGGGCTCTACACTGCCACAGGAGACATCATTAATTTGGACTTCAGGAAGCCTTCAAGGAAGACTTCTGTTGTCAGCTCTGCTCTTTTTTTTTTCTTTTTTTCTTTTATAGCTACTAGACAAGCCAAGGAGATTTAGGAAAGCCCTGAGGACATGGCAGGAGGACAGACCCTGCAGGATGAGGAGCTTGGCACTGCTTGGGATGGGAGAGCTCACGTGCCTTTCATACAAAGAGCATTCAGCCCTGGTTTGTCTCCAAGGAGCATAAATCAGCCTGACAGTAGGAAGAGGAGGTATCCTACCTCTGAGAAAAGTCACCCTCAGTCCAGGAGCATCAGATCAGCTTTCCCCCAGCACAGAGACTCACATTTCCCATGGCTGCAATGCCAGTGTCTTGGAAGCAGAGAGGCTGTTTGCCTGTTCTGAGAGCCACCAAAGATTTTTGGGAGCCACCAAAGCCAACACAGCAGGAGGCATCTGTCCCTTCTGCTACCGAGGGAGAGGAGCTGCCCCTTCCACCCATCACCCTTCCCCCCACACCTCCTGTGTCAGAGAGGCAGCAGAACACACTTCTCTTTATAGAGCTTCTGTGGGTTGTGAGGGTTCATTTGCTTTTTCTGGGGGTTCAAGTCTTTCTATCCTTTCAGTGACTTTGTATGATTAACCAGTTTGAGTTTTCATACTGCTGTAACCCATCCCACTGGTACATACTGAAAGAGACTAAGTTGGATAAGGTATTAGGAAGGAATTGTTCCCTGTGAGGGTGCTGAGGCTCTGGCAGAGGTTGCCCAGAGAAGCTGTGGCTGCTCCATCCCTGGGAGTGTTCCAGGCCAGGCTGGATGGGGCTTGGAACAAATAGATGTCCCTGTCCATGGCATGGGGTGGAACTGGATGATCCTTAAAGTCCTTTTCAACCCAAACCAGTCTGGTCTAATGTGGTTTTGCTGCAGTGATGCTTTTCCATACCAACAGCATTTAATCTTCAACCTAATAAATTCTTCCCAGTGGCTCCTGCCTTTGTGATCTCCAGCAGTGGCAGCACATTGTGTTCTCCTGCCAATGTACATGAAAGCCACCAACAGCACAAACTCAGGTTCTTATGGAGTAGCAAACAACTGCCCTCCAGCCAGGCAGGGCCCTGAATCACCCAGACAGCAGAGTGAGAGAGAACAGTTGTGTTTGGAATGCACAAATGGCCTTTTTTTCCTTCCCCCTGAAAGTTGCAGTAATAAGAGCACATTTTGTAGACATGCATGTCCATGTTATCTGTGGCAGGGAAAGGGTCACATCCTGCATCATCTCTCAGCTCCAGGAGACTGGAATGGTAATGAAACTGGTGTGAAAGCAATGCTCACTGGGTTGGGAATGGCATGTTACCATCCTCATGCTCAGCCTCAAGATCACAGGCTGAGTGAGGAAAAAAAAACCAGGAAAAAAGAAAATGAAAAGGATCTTCTGTTCCTCATTAACTATACTTAGGGGTTTATTCTTACCAGGCAGCATCTGTGCTTAGAACAAATCCCCAGCCAAGTACAAGTAAGATGTTTGGCTTATAGACTTGTTAAAGTGATAGAAAGCCAAGCAGTTCAAGTGATACAGCTCTGGGTGATTGTGCTACTTAAGGACTCTTGTTCAGTCTCTATCACAGCCTTTAATAACTGTGATTCCTAACCCACCTCCTGGTTTTTACACCATGCCATATATATACACACACACACATGCACACACACAGTTTGTCTCTAAGGCAAAGCTCTGAAGTTCTTGAGAAGCAGCTCCTGTTGCTGGAGAGATCCCAGGGTTTATCTTAAGCATCACTGCCCTCGTAATATCTTGTTATCAGTTTGATTCTGTGTCAGATTTTGCTCAGCTCTGAGACCAAGAAATAGCCAGATAGATGAGAATCCTCCCTAACCTGCAGCTCTGGTGCAGGCTGGATTCCCAGAGCAGGAACAAGGCTATAGCTCTTCTCCTGACTGCAGGGAAACAAACCTGCTTGGCACAAGTCAATTCTAAAGCAAAGCTTTGCCCTATGATGCCACATCAGCCTGGCAAGAAGTTCCCACGCCCAGCAGTGCATGAAGATTGCTGTTTATTGCAAACCTAAGAGCATTCCCCCTCCAGCCCATCCATCCTGTTCTCTCTGAAAGGCTCCCACACACCTGCCCCATTGCTGTCATTCCATACCCTGCAGAGTCCTTCCAGCACAGAGTGAGCAAAATCCTCTGTGAGCAGCTAAAAGGCTCTTTGCCATCCTCCTCCCATTCCCCAGGGCTGATGAGCACCTGCACACCCAATCCAGCTTTCCTTGAGCCTTTCCTGCTTGCTCACATCATCCATCCTTCAGCACTGCTGTGCACCAGGTGTGTCTCTTCCTTCTTCATTGCACCAAGGTGATTCAGCCCCTTGGTCTTTATTTAGGAGCGAGTCATGGCAGTGACTGTGTTCTATATTTCCCCTGCTCCTAAGCTCTGTCCCTCTGCTGTCTGCTCTGACAGGGCTATAGCCTTTCACTCCTGAAGTAAAAGAGCTTTCCTGCCCTGAGAAAATAACACTGGTGGCCCAAGGAACAAGTGGCAGTAGATCAGATCAATCCACAATATATAGTACTGCTGAAGATGTGCTTCAAGTTTGAGAGGCAACTAGAGTTCAAGAAGCACCTGGACAAGGCTCTCAGGCATATGGTGGGATTCTTGGAAGGTCCTGTGCAGGATCAGGAGTTGGATCAATGATCCTTGTGGGTCCCTTCCAACTCAGGATATTCTGTGGTTCTCTGATTCTAAACAAACCCAGGAGTTTGCTTAAAAACATCACCAAATCACATCTGCAAACATCTCTTCAGACCTGGCAAATCAGCAATTTAATTTTCAAACCAGGCAAGAGCAGGAGGAGCTGTGCAGGGAACAGTCTATTCATACCTGCCTGTCCTGCCATTGGTTTTAATCAGCACTAATAATCCCTCACTGTCAGCAGCACTTCCACTCACCCTCTAACTTTAAATAATTATCATAATAAAGATTCTGCTACCAAACACTGGAAACAACATCCTTGTCACTAAAACTGTACCTGGTAATTGAAAACCAAACCAGCAGAGGATCTATCAACCACACACACGAGAGCAAGAGAACATTAACCACCAGGCAGCAAAGCCCTTTCCTTGTCATAATATATTAGGTGTTTCATTACACATCCTGCTGCAGCTGAGATCTCAGGATGAGCCAGGGAAGAGAAGACCTAAAGGGACAACATCTCCTTGGGAAATAAGGTTTATGTCACAGAATCATTTAGGGTGGAAAAGAACTCCAAGATCTTTGAGTTCAACCGTTGAGGGATCACCACGTTGTCAACTAGAGCAGAGCACTAAGTGCCACGTCCTGTTCAAATAAAATGACTGGTGAGAACTGACCTCATCTGTTTGGAAACCTGAGAGTTGTTTTTTGGGGAGTCTGGGAGACGACCCACCCAGCTGCATGGAGCTCACAAGGGGGGAAACCCCTAGTGCACATTAGCACCTTCCACAGCCAAGTTTATTTTGAGCATTGATTTTCTTACTCATTACTTTAATTCCATGGTATGGAGGAAAATGATAGAATCCAGACTGGTTTGGCTTAGAAGGGACCTCAAAGGGACCCCTTCCACTAGACAAAGCAACCTTGGAAGGTCTAGTGGAAGGTGTCTCTATCCATGGTAGGAGGTTGGAATGAGATGATCTTTCAGGTCTTTCCAACCCAAACCATTTTGTGATTTTATAATTCCATGAAACCCAAAATGTTGTCATTAAAAATAACTACAGGGTCAAATTTCCTACCTGCCCTACCCAAAACCTTCAAGTAGGAGACAGGAGAGATTCAGATTAGGTGTTAGGAAAGATTTTTTTTCCCCTGTTAGGGTGTTCAGGCCCTGGAATATTGCCCAGGGAGCTGGTGGAGTCACCATCCTTGGAAGGGTTTAAGAGATGCCTGGATCTGGTACTGGAAAATGTGGTTTAGGGGTCACAGCAGTGACAGGTTAAAGGTTGGACTTGATGATCTTCGAGGTCTCTTCCAACCTTGCTGATTCTGTGATTCTATTCTAAGTACTTCCCCATGTAGCACAGCAACATCATTACAACACCAATCAAACTCATCCTCCTTTCACTGCAAACGTCTGTGAAGCCTCGAGAAGCTAAAACTCACTTCAAAAACGAAAGAATTGGGAGAAGAACCCACAAGTGAGCTCAGATTCTTTTCAGCCTTGCCACATCTCTACTCTGTTTCATAAGAGCTGCAGTTTATGTGCCACCAGCTGCTTCTCCTCTGCATTTTACTGTCCTTGAGAGTGGAAGCTTCTAGCTTTGGTGGGAAATTTATTATTGATAATAAAATAAATAAGCAATCATTGCAAAAAGCCCTAAAACACTTTCATGCTTAATTTAAATGCACCGATATAACATTTGGAATAATCTCATGAATAGATGCAGGAACTAAGATCACATGAAATAACATCAGCAAATTATCTAGTTGCCAAAGCAACTTTCTGATAATAAAAGGCAACTCAGGCCAATTTACCATTGTTTAACCTAATTTATTTATCTCCACATAATAGCACTACAGCCCTAGGGGAAATAGAGGGGGAAATAATTGGGAGTTGATTTATTTGTATTTGTTTGCTCTAAATTGGAGCAGAAAATAAAAAGGTGGAATATTTTACAGGGGGGAGAAAAGGAAAAAGATCATTCCAGAAAAATTAAATCTCTTTTGAGGGAATCAGTTTTCAGCTGCAAGTTGCCCACCTGGCTGGTTCTTCTGCAGGCAGACAGCAAAGCAAACAGCAGCCTGTAGGCACCAGGGAGCTGTCATTCCTGTTCCCCCAATGGAAAAATCCATTCTTTTAGTCAATAAATCCATTTTTGGCTGCTGAAAATGATGTGGGGTTTGTTTTTTTCTTTTTGGGGAAAGGCTATTTTCCTGTTCAAATGCCAAGCTGAGCTGGAAATAACAGAGCAGGTCTTGCTAGTGAGGAGTTGGAAAAGGTTAACGAACATCTAAAAGTTATTTGGGAAACATGTGGCCACTTCCATGGGAAGGCAAAATGTGTCATTCCAGAGGGGAAGCCAGAACACCTGGACTTCACAGCCTGCCAGGGTTGTTTGGGAGGCAACAGTGGAGCTGTGTCCCTTCATGGCAGGCTCAGCAGGGAAGCAAAACATTTGGGAAGAGTGGAAAAGCTCACAATTCATCCAAGATTTCATAGAATCAGAGAATTTTAGGGGTTGGAATGGAGTTTAGAGATCATCCAGCCCCAACCCCCTGCCCTGGGCAGAGACATCTCCCACCAGAGCAGGTTGCTCAAGGTTTCATCCAACCTGGAATGACATTGAGGCAGCCACTGATGTATTTGATGCCAAGCTGGAAATATGGTGACAAAACCAGGAAAAGAATAAAATCTGCCTTTTAATTTTGGATTATTACTTTTCTTGAGCTTCTTCCCCAGACATCTGCCATGTGGGGTCTGTCCTTGCAGCTGAGCTGGAAGGACCAAGCAGCACCAGAACCAACAGCAGGCCCAGGGCAGGAGAGTGGTTCTCATCTCTCCTGGGACAGTTGAGCTCTCTCCAAGCTCTCCCTGGTGCCTCCTGGATTTGATTCCAAAACCTGGATGTACATAACCAAAAGTAGGACTTGAGAATTGTGCTTGCAACATAGAAAGGAACCAGCTTAAAACTCTAGATTCCTTGTATATCACACTTGAAACATGAATCATTTTGCTCAAGCTTTGTCCTATTGGTCATGGAAAGATTTCAAGCCAGAAGCGCAAGTTTCCTTACCTAATTCCCAGGTCCCTGCTGACCTTCCCTCTGTCCCATCCAGCCTCATCCCAGCAAGGCCAGTGGAGGAGCAGAGGGGATTTACCTACTGCTCTCCCACAGCTTCACTGGAGCATCACTTCTGCCACTCAACCCTGCACTTAGGAGCTCTGGAGCTGTAAACGCTTTCAATGTTTGTTGTTTCCCTTCCTTTGTTATCCGTTTAACATCTTTATACATCAAAGTAGCCTATTTATAGTCGCCTTCTCCAAGAGGATCTGAGCAACTTCTTTGGCTGTAGCAGGATCTTATAGCCATAGGCCACATCAAGCAAACACACAAACTGAGAGTTCTGTCTTTGTGTTGCAAATAGTGCTGCTCTTTTAACTCTGTAGTGTAGCTGAGCTGGAAAAAGGAGCCCAGTTCTCCCAAGGATTCTTCACCTCACACGTGAAAACAGAGTTCCTCACATTTTACTTGCACCACAGTCAACTGTTAGTTCTTTCTCTGACAAGAAGAATGGGAAGAAACATCACCAGACTGAAATTGCAATTAATGACTTAATTTGTTTGTGGTTTCTCATATTACTTGAGCCTAATGATTCCACTAGATGGACCCAATACCATTCCCAGTGCCATGTGCTCTCCTGGGAAAGGTCTATGTGTGCAAGAAGACATCAGGTACACAACACAGCCCTGAGGAGTCCCTGAAGACAGATTGCAACATCCCAAGGCATAAAGTCTCATTACAACTTCTCCTTTTGTCCCACACCAACACCAAATCTCCAGGGAAACACTTTCCTTTGGTTCTTTGCTTTAATTAAACGTGTGGCACAACAATCTATTTAAACGAAGTTATAGCAAGAGAACAAGAGCTCTGCTCCATGGCTGTGCAATTCTACAGCCACTGCTGGGTGTTCTGCCTCTCACCTCACTCTGGTAGTCACAAATCCCAGGAAAAAAAAAAGGAATGCAAATCCCCAGCAAACTCTGCCATCTGTCAGCCTGGCCACCAGCTGTGTGCTGTTCCTGTAGGATGGGTGTCCATCAAACAGGGCATCAGCCTCTCCTGCTCTTGGCATGTGGATAAGCTGCCCAGTTGGTGTTTGTGCTCCCCAGTCCATGGGGGAGTTACAGATGGCATTCCTCTTCAATATTTTATCAACCTCTGCCACAGCTGAAATCCCCAAGCAGCTTAATTTCTGCTTTCCTAAAGCTACTGAAATGGAAAGTTTACCCAGAGTGATTTTCAGCCAAGATGACTCAAGACAGAGTCCTCAACTGAACTCACCTCACTCTCCAGCAGTAAAGCCATCCTGAGCTCTTTGTACCTGCAAGTAGAGATGGAATCAAAGGCCTGTGCTCTCAGAGGGTTCAGCTGAGCACAGCTGATCTCTGCCAGCAGGTTACCTGGCCCCAGCCTTGGAGGCTGCTGAAACTCTGCCAAATCTCACTGTGTGCAAATACACGACTGATTCCTGTGCCATCCACAGCCCAGCAGAAGGAATGAGTGGTCCAGGGAGGATATGCAACCTCACTTGCAAGTGAACTCCAAGTTGCTTTTGAGCCTCTTAGAGAATCACTGGCAAAGCAGCAACCTTAGAGAGAGTAATCCACTCCAGCCAAGGCCTAATGATCTGCCCTGAGCAAGAGTTAAATTATTTATGATTAACCACATTGAAATGAAGAGCAAGTTTAATACCAATGCCTAGTTTAACACTGCCAAGGGAAGTTGGGCTGTGCTTGGCACAGGCTGTCACTGGTGGGCTGGAAGTTTGGCACTGCAGGGATAGAGGCATTTAGGTTGGAAAGGACCTCTAAGATCATCAAAGCCAACCACCAAGTTCACCACTAAACTATGTCCACTGTTGCCACATCCACAGCCCATTGGAACATTTCCAAGGATGGTGATTCCAGCCCTTCCCTGGGAAACCTATTCCAAAGCCTGACCACTGTTCCAGTGAACTGAATAGTCAATAGTTTTTGCTTCAGGAGATATTCGAGCAAACATTTACTGGAATTACACACCATCACTGAACTTGCCTTGATTCATCTTAAAATCTTCATTCATCTCACCAGTCTTATGAATCTGATCCTTCCTTGCTGGTGCTGCTCAGCACCTGGTGGGTTCCCTCTCTAACCACACCAGTGCCACCCAAACTGGTGCTCATGGTGATGTCTTCCTTGGCTGCAGAGCACTTGGAGTAGCAGCACTTCCCAACTAGCATTCCCTGCTCAAGAAACACTGATTTTCTTACAGATTTCCTCCTCTGTTTAGCCAAGAGGAACAATTTGCTGCTTTGCTTTATGGGGTTTGTATTATGGCAATAAGGAGCTGGGGAATTGCTTGAACACCCAAATCTTCCTGAGATGATTGGACAAAGAAAGGAATTTTTTTGGGTTTTTTCCCCCTCCATTTATTTTGACCCTAATAGTTTGGGATTCTACCTAGTGGCTGCTGAGAAGCGTTAATTCATTAAGTCCCTATAACTCAATCTCCTGTAACTATCTACTCACATCTTGAGCATGGCCAAGGTCTGACTACTGAATGATGATAACTATGATGACTCATAGGGATCATAGAATTTTAGGGGTTAGAATGGACCTTATAGATCATCTAGACCTAACCCCTGTCATGGGCAGGGACACCTCCCCACGACACCAACTTGCTCAAGGCTTCATCCAGCCTGGCCTGAAAGTACTCTAAGGTCACCCAAATCATCTAACCTTTAGATGTAATTTAAATCCATGTAGCTATAGACAGCACTTTTGTCTCTTCAGCTGGATGTTCAACTGGCATGAATAGAGCCCTAGAACCCAACAAAACTCCTGCCAACCGGTGTCTACTGGTGTTTATTTGGCCATCTGCAGTGTCTCCTGAAGTTTCCATGGCTCACAGGGGCACTGATTGGGATTCCCTGTGCTGTGGCAGGGTGTGCTGAGCCCCTGTGCAAGCACAGCCACCTGCATTAGTATTCCAGAGCAGCTCCACTCCCCACATTTCCCCTGCAATAATTATTATCTAGAATCTAGAACTGATCAACGAGTGGCTGACATGGCCCAAGAAAAATACACAGCTGGATATGTCCCAATGTGTCTGATTCCTCCAACTTGCATTATAATCCTCCATCAGACTTTGTAATGACTAACCCTCTGGCTGTGTTTCCACTCCTCAAATATATTAACGTCAGTCAGCTGCTTTGCCTGGGCCCAGGCATTAAAAGCACTGCTGGATTTCAACTATAATCCTTGATGCAAAAGTGTAATCCAAGCAGGACTAGTACATGTGTGTGTAACTGGCCAAAAGAGCAGATTAGAGGAGCAGCATCTGCCTCAAAACTGCCTTTGGAATTCCTGTACTGTTCAGAGCAAGGAAATGAAAGGATGCACTGGTTTAATTTTTATTTCTAACCTAAATCCTCATTTCTCATCTTCTCCCTGACTTTTGGGGAAGATTACAGGGAACATTAGGGACCTGCTCTCCCTCCCCAGCACACAGGTACTCACATGCCCCCAAGATACAACTCTT
>NW_008651400.1:0-18058 GCF_000695815.1 Acanthisitta chloris
CGAGGTGCGGGGCCGGGTGTCTGCCCTCCCTGCCCCCGTGGGAGAGCTGGACGGAGCCGTGGGAGCGCGGCGTGATTCACCGTACTGTGGGGGCTTTTTACCTCGGATGCAATTACACTTTTATGATTCAGCTCTTCCTTTTTCTGCTTATTTTTGGTTTTGTTTGGGGTTTTATTTGCGTCTGCTCGCCCACCCTGCGTGTCCAGTCAGGAACAGCAGAATTAAGTTACCTGGTGGTCGCACCTTCTAGTCTGGTGAAGTAATGCAGTAGATGGGCTTGGGAGAGGGCATGACCCCAGCATGGAAACCCCACATTTGTAAGTTGAACATATCTTTGGGGGGGGGGAACCCCAAACAAACCCTGCACTTGTTTTGCATTGGTAGCAGGTTTTATTTCACTTTTAAAGGCTGATTGGGTGTTGCCATTGCCTTTTATTTGACTAGTTCTACCTAATGCATATCCCGCAAGAAAGAAAAATGCTGAACTTGGTATAAGCATATCTGAATTTATCTCGGGAAATGCTTTTCTCAAGACAGGTAGTGACTTAGGAACTACCATCCATCCTGCAATATGACTTCAAATCCTAAGTGCATACAGTTTCTTTGTGGCTGTACAGTGTGTTGTCAGTTCTCAGTGTATGCTTTCTAATGATTATACTCCTGATGACTGCAGTGGCTTCCACATTAAATACATCCTCCATTATCACTTTCTACTAGCAAGGAGACCTACATGCTGGCTACTCTGGACTAGCAGAGAGTAACATTCCTCAGAAGTTTGAAACATTTCATTTCCAGCTGTTCTGCATGTTTTGGTTCAAGGAGTGAAGAATCACTTTCAAGCATCAGATTTCTGTCTGTTCATTCAGCTGTTACTGGATCTGTAATTTCATTTGTGTATGATGTAACATGTATTTCATGTCGACTAGTGAGAGCACAGGTCTGCAGGCAGGGGTGTACTTCAGAGATGTCAAATTCTGTAAGACCCAGCTGTGTATCACAGAGGCAGTGGATGAAAGGATTATATCTGTCCACCAAACCCCAAGTAGATACAATGTCTCTACAAGTTAAAAATCATAAATTTTCTTTAGAATTTATGGAAGATGCAGCTGTGGGAGAGATACAGAAACTTCACCCTCCTGTGCTGTCAGTAGATGATGAAATGTGGACCAGGGTGTGATGTGGACCAGCACTATTTTCACCACTGCTCTTGTACTGTCTCTGGAAAGGCTGGGGCTTGTAAATCTACAGGGGAAAATGTTTGTTCAGTTCTTGCTAGTGACCTCTGTTTTCCCTCTGACAGTGGAGTGGATAGAATGTCACCATACCTTTCTTCTTGTCAGGGTTTAACCCCAGCTGGCAACTAAACACCACACAGCTACTCTCTTACCCTCCCCCAGTGGAATGGAGGAGAGAATCTGAAGAGTAAAAGTAAGAAAACTCAGGGATTGAGATAAAGACAGTTTAATAGGTAAAGGAAAAGCCACATATGCCACAAAAGCTAAACAAGGAATTAATTCACCATTTCCCATGGGCAGGCAGGTGTTCAGCCATCTCCAGGAAAGCAAGGCCCCATCATGTCTAACAGTGACCTGGGAAGACAAATGCCATCACTGCAATGCAAACATCCTTCCTTCTTCCCCCAGTTCTATATGCTGAGCATGACACCATATAGTGGGGAATACCCCTGTGGTCAGTTGGGCTCAACTGTCCTGGCTGTGTGCCCTCCCACCTCCTTGTGCAGCCCCAGACTCCTGCCTGGTGAAATGGACTGAGAAGCAAAAAAAGGCCTCGGCTCTTGTGCAACCACTGCTCAGCAGGAGCTAAAACCTTGCCGAACCCCCAGTTCTATATGCTGAGCATGACACCATATAGTGGGGAATACCCCTGTGGTCAGTTGGGCTCAACTGTCCTGGCTGTGTGCCCTCCCACCTCCTTGTGCAGCCCCAGACTCCTGCCTGGTGAAATGGACTGAGAAGCAAAAAAAGGCCTCGGCTCTTGTGCAACCACTGCTCAGCAGGAGCTAAAACCTTGCCGAACTGTCAACGCTCTTTCCAGCACAAATCCCAAACATAGCCCCATACTAGCTGCTATGAAGAAACCATCCTCATAAATCCTCAGATGATTTATGCTCTCAGACAGCCCCTCACAGAAAAAAATCCCGAGGCAGGTGACAGTAAATACCAGCGTGGTTTTGGGAACAGTGAATAGCTTGGAGAACTAATTTCAGTAATGTTACTAGGTGAAAAGCATCTCTAGGATAGACTTCCCCTTGCATTTGCTGTATGTGCAAAACCCAAACTGACACTGAGCCACAGGATTGTTGTTTTTACACATGATTATTAAGTTATATGTAGAAAAATGTGATGACATTCAGCTTTGCTGCTCACCTGTGTTGCCTGGAGTCTTCTAAAATTCTGTTGGTGCATTCTTAAAGAAGAATAGTGTCTACTCCTTTTCCCACTTAACGACAGTTTTATATTGACCTTAAGAACAATTATTTAAGGAATTTGCTCCCAATCTGCAGTAGAAATGAAAGAAGAGAATAAGGCCCCGAGGCTTTTCAGATCTCAGTCATCTGCACATCTCTGGAGAGTAAAACAATGTCAAGACCAATATTTCAGGCTTTAAATGTCAACACTGATATTGTTAATGCTCAGTAAACCAAACATTTTAATGCATTAATTATGAAGGTGGTTGCTTCTGAGATTATAGCAAGAATCAGTAATTTAGTCTCATGAGTGCATTTCTCCCTTTTAAAGGCATGGAATACTTTATTTGAAAGTTGGGATGTTAGCAGAATTATACTAGTTTCCCTTCCAACCTACACCTTTCAGTTCATAGTATGAAAAGTCATTCATTTGCTGTAATAAGCAAGGCAGTGGGTGGATTAAACTGTAAGCATATCTTCTGTAAATTTAATCCAATTAAAGAAAAAGCTTTAGTTCTTTTAGTTCTTGCCCTTAGACAGAATCACAGAATGGATCAGGTTGGAAGGGACCAGAGTAGGTCATGTGGCCCAACCTCCCTGCTCAAGCAGGGCCACCCTAGAGCACGTGGCACAGAATTGAATCCAGGCAATTCCTGAATATCTCCAGTGAGGGAGAATCCATGACCTCTCTGGGCAGTCTGTTCCAGTCTGCAATGACTCTCACTGTAGAGTAAAATCTTTTTCTAAGATCCGGACTCATTTCTGCTTTGACTTTGGCTAAAATTTGTGACACTTAACTATCCTATGTGATAACAAGGTAAATGTGAAATATCCTGAATTCGGAACACAAATGAAATTGAGGTTGAAAGGATCTCTACTAGAGGTGAAGAGCTGTAGTCAAGTCCACATTACCGTGAGAATAAATAATAATATAAGTGTTTATTTTTGCTGAGTCTTGCTGTGAATTGTACTGTGAATCAGTTATCTTACAGACCTTATTTTCCACATTATATTAAACTAAAAAAAATTAGCCTAAATCTGTTATCCCTTTAATTCCAATTAAGACATAAAATAAATCTTCAATCCGTCATTTGTTCATTCTAATTTGTTCATATTCAGTTTCTTTTTACAGTGTAATTGGTGAGAATGTGGTCTCTATAAGAAGTGAATAAGGGATCAAGAGTTCCTTGGTGATAATAAATTATTTGTTAGTCAATAAATAATAAACACATAACTGCAAATATGTCTAGATCTCTGCCTTAAGGTTTGGTTTCTGCCTCTAAAAATAGAAAATACAAGTTCTTTGATCTGTACATGAGAAAATGCTTAAGCAATCAAAGACCTAAATTGTGACTGAGTGTTAAATCACAAGCCTGTTACATGTAGTCAGGAGGTACAAGTAGTAACCAAAAGCCAGTCATAACCTGTCTGAATAATCCCAATGTTTTCCAGTGGGAAATGGAGTTAACAGTGTAAATATTTCTATCACGTAGTACTAGAGCACACAAAATGGCCTTGTGTGCCTTACTGTATTTTCCCTTGAACTGAGACATTGGAAGTATTATTAGAGAGGAATGATGCCCCAAAGACCATTGTTTTAACTTGTGACTCTATCACTGCCTCCCACTGTCTCTCTTCAAACACAAGTCACCTTTCCTTACCATCAGAGGTTTAGAAGAGGTGTCTTTACTTCTTTTTCTTATCCCATGCTATACTGGCAGTTTGGTCCCTAGCCCCTTATTGCCTATATCTATTACCAAATGACAAGATGTTTAACAGGTAGTTAATTTTTTATAACTTTTTTTTCCTATGATGCCTTTCACACTAGTCCTACCAAGAACTCATCATAAATAGCAGCAGAGCTGCTTAATTGGTGTCCTTATAACACCAGTGTGAAACTCGTTTCTATATTGACAAGAAAAATCTTAAAAATTACTGAAATGACAAAACCACTGATTCTCAAGCTGACCAGTTCACTTCCTGGTACTTATCTGTTACACACTATCCTTACTCAGCTGGAGCTTTCCGTGGCAGATAGCATCTCTTTGGTTTGCAGCTGAATGCCACCAAGAAAAACTAGTGAGATCCTGTTTAGCAGAATTGTGGTGCAAATATTTGGCAACAGCAATGAAAGCCAAGGAGCACAGAGCCAAGAAAATGTCAGAATTGTACAAAAGAATGTTGGCATATGTCACTATTTATCTTAACAATAGTAACACAGCGTGGAATACTATGTAATTTATCATTTATTGGCTTGAGCTTCACCTCAAAGTTTCTGAAACTACTGAGAATACAGACAGAAATGTCTGCTTCCAAATGATTTGTGAGCTGTCAAGAATACTTAAAATGCTGATTTAACTTTATCCTTTCATACTTTCCTACAGTCTAACTTTTTAAAAAAGAATAGACATTCAGCTCTCCATGTATGATGAAAATGCATGTAAATTAAAAATAAACCTTTGAAAATCATGTTGGTAGTTTCTGTAAATAGACAGTCAACTTTTTTGCTCTGCCAGCATTGAGAGTATATATGGCTTTTTGTATATAATAAAGAATTTTCTGGAATATCTATTCCTTTATTAACAATCAAAGTATGAAACAAGTGTTTGTGTCGAGTAGGTTTCAATCTGTCATGCAGTCGTTTAAGAAATCAGGTTTTCTTAAATGTGTTCCATTGGCATAGTAACAATTTATTTCACCTTTATTTGAAATGTTCATCTGAAGAAGGTGTTGTTATGTATTATGAATACCTGGATATGTTAGAATGTATAATGCTGGTATCTAATAAAAACTAGAGAAACAGAACCATTATTTATTATGGACATGTAGGTGAAGAGACTCTGAACAATACACTGAATAAAGGAAGTTAAATACATATGAACTGGAATTCTTGTTTAATGCACAGGATAGCGAGCAAAAAAATTCTTCCTGAAAGGTGTTTTTTTTCTTTTCAGTTTATTATGAAAGTCAGTGCAGTTTACAAGCTTTGGCCTGTGTCTGGGAGACTTTCTTGAGTTGCCCCCACCATGGCAGGGGGAGTTGGGACTAGGTGATCTTTAAGGTCCATTCCAGCCCTTTAATGTTCTATGATTCTGTGGTTTCATGGCATACTTAACTTGAAACATGATTAATGTAACTGAAAACCCCATGCTGTTGGACAGTGTTCTCAGTGTCCTGCTAGACTGACTCAGTGATGACCTTGGGGTCTTTGTGCTATAAAAATATTGGAGTCTTAATTCTTATTAGACTTTTACTGAAATGTGAGTATTAGATAAAAATGACTATCCTGTACTTTTCAGTTTGATTTAGCTCAGCAGCAAGGTCTTCAAGTATTCTGCTTGTCCTTCTCGGGAGGTGCTCTGAAACAGTGGAGAAATATTCTAGGCCCTGAAGGAAAGAAGGCAGAGTTAACTTCATGCCTTTTTCATTTGGGTCTGTATGAAAGATATTTCTGTACTCATATGCTCCATCAGCACATGCAGGATAATATGTTGCAGTAACTTAATTTTTTTCCCCATCTCCTTAGAAAATGTTTTGGGGTTTTTTTCTGGTATGGAACGAACTTATAAATAGTGGATTTTTAATACATGCATGCATACAAAAAATTATAACTGTTGCTTGAAAAATTTCACTCCTTCCACAGAAATATTGCAATGTTTAGGGATTTAAGTTTTCCCACAAGAATGAAGTAAGAAATATTGGAAAGCACATTACTTTTAGAAGATTGTATAGTAAAGCAAACCAAATGGAAAGCTATGTCCTGGCTAAAAAAAAAAGATAAATGGAAAGAAACCCTTGGAATTTTTAAAAGTGCATTCTACTGTCTATAATTTCTGTAGTCATGGGTGAGAAGCCTGTAAACAACACGTTCATTTCTGAACCAGTAACCCAGAATACAGCAGATTCTCAGCATAGTTTGTGTCAGGAAATTGTCTTAGAAGAGACTGTGGAGGTAGTTACTATGCTAAAATGTAAAAAGGAACATTGGGGGATGGAGAAAACCTCTGCACAAAGATACCTTTGAAGGATTTTATTTATGTTTTCAATGTTCTCTCTTTTGCTCAAAGAACTGTAAATGCCTGTGAGGGATGATTTAGATATGAACATGTAATCTGTTGCCTATTTCCAGTAAATTATTGAAATAAAATGATTAAGAGGGCAGGAAAAATAACAGTGGAGCCATTCATTAATGTTTTAAATTTCCATTATTAATAATTCTGTGATAACCATATCAATCTACCATTCAGCATGTTTTATCACAACATTGTTTCAAATCTCACTTATGAATGGGTTATAACTGAACAGTTATTTGTGAAAATTAGATTTGCTTAAATGGTAATTGACATAGAAGCTTGATAAAGGGAAGCCTGTTATTCATTATTTCCAAATGTCTCCCAGGATTCATAATATCAAAAGCCCAACTATAACACAATTCTCTTCAGAGAAGTACTGATACCTTCACTGAAGTGCAAAAGATGGAAAGGGATCATATCAAAACATATTAACCTGATAATAGGCGAAAAATGCTTTAGGAGAATTTTCTTTTAAAGATATTTTGAGCAATATTCCAAATGTATTTAAGTTAAAGGAGATACTCTGGAACAAAATGCTCTACTTGACTACCTGAGCATATTGCTAATTGTTTCAGCACATCTGCAGATGAGCACACAGCAGGCAGGTTGGAGCCTCTGTTAATGAAGTTTGCCAGAATATCAATTAATTCTTTGTGTTGAAATGAAGCACAAGGAACTTTGTCAGTGTCTGTTTATTTATTTTACCGTCTCTTCTGAAAATATCTTTTTTCTTCACAGCTTGACCAAAGCTGGATAACATCTTCCTCAGGAGAGCAGTTCTGTTACAGTTATTTTTACATAACGAGACAGTTTGTTATGTACCCATCTGCACTCAAATTCTCAGTGACTTTCATGTGAATTTAGTGCCCTGGATGGCAAAGGAAGGTACTGCTTAGTACTTACTTACATTTTATCTGTTAATGAAAGCCATCATGTAGATGACAGGGTAATGATGGTAACCTTGGTCTCCCAGTTATATTCCAGCATAAATATTTACCTTGTTTGTTTGTTTGTTTGTTTTAAGGTTAAATTCCCTCTACAATTTCCAATTGTCACAGTACTCCTGTTCTCACCAAACCTATTAAATAGCATATCTGTACACTACTGACTGAAAAATGAGAGCTTCCATTTTTAATTTAGTCTTCAGCTGTGTTTCAGCTCTACAGTTTATTTACCAAGGGATCTGAAAATCTTAATATTCTCATCAAGGGAATCTTAAATCCATATCTTTAGGGGGGAAAATCCTTCTGATTTGCAATAAATTTTAAAATTTATTTTGTTACTAATTTTGCTGGCAACCAGCTTAATTTAACTAAAATCCCCTTAGCTATGATGTGATGTCTTTAAAAGCAGTTGACAACGCCGAGGTCAGTGCCAGGCATTCTGATCAGGCATGTTTCATATTGCTTCCTAATACAGTGGTTTGTCCTCTGGAGACAGGGACTGCCATGGATGGAACAACGTGGTAGAGCATGATTTCGTGAACTTGCTTTCATGTTTATTAGCAGTGACTTTGTGTCCCTACTTTTGCACATGCAGTCTCATGGCAGAGGAAGGGTTCAAGCATACTGGTTCAGAACCATGTGGAGTAATGAGCTCTAATTATCAAAATGTGGGAGTTTGTTAGTCCAAGTGTAAGTTCTTCACACATGCTATTAATTAGGGGGTTTGGGTTGAAAATGAGATTTCTGGATTAAAAAAACAATGAAAAAGAAATACTCAAAAATACAGATACAAAACATAAAAACATTACAATAGCAATGGCACCAGGTGCAGCAGAATGACATTTGCCCTCAGCTGTACAGATCAACCATCTGTTGCACAACAGAGAACAACAAAGTTGTTAGAAGTTTGCTGGCATAGGAAATATCCCAATTTATGAAGTGTTTTGAAAGTGCATTGGAGTAAAAAAATTACTCTAAATGTAGGAACTTATTTATTTAAGGGCAAAGAGCCTCCCATGACATCCTCAGTGCAAATTTTAGATAAGAAAGGGCTGTGCAGTACAGAAATCAGATTCAGTGGAGTGCAAGCTCCACAGAAGGGTAGCTCAGTAGTCTGTACAGCATAAAGTCACAGGCAACAGAAGTTTGATGTGCAAGGACCCTCAGCCTTATTGAGTCTCTAACACCTGTGTCACTCCAATTTGACCCTGCTCTTACAGCCAATGTTTCTGATAAAAAAATTTAGAGAAAATGACATAGCTATTCTTTACAGATGTCTTTTTCAGGCTGTGATGTGTCAAAAGGGAATGTTAGAAATACTGGTAAAGTACCTAGGTTTAGTCCTGAGATGATGCCTATGAAGTCTACAGCTGTGTGAATTCTGGAAACAGGAAAGCCTTTCAGTGAAAAACATTTTAAAAGACATTAAAACACTGGACTCCTTTCAAACAGCTTTGGTCTATTGACCTGTGGAGAAATCTGAAATCTTATCTCCATAACATGAAAATATGTCACCAGGAATCCAGTCTCAGGGCGTATGTGCATAGAAAAGCTGTTGCAAAAAAAGGTAGGGGATAAATTTGCTGTTTAGTCTTCACATAGATATGTTCATTTGGATTTAGGACCTTTATAGCATTCAGCTTAATTGTCTTCTAAAGGAATAATATTCTGACTTTACTGTAGTGTGTCAACATGTAGAGCTACTGCAAAACATATATTGATTGCAGTGTCTCTTACTGATTTTGTCATTTATTGACAGTGTCCCATATATTGATTTCAGTGGTGCCTAGTGACAGGATCAGAGGCAATGGGCCTAATGCAAAACACAGGAGAGTCCCTCTGAACATCAGAAAACCCTGTTTTACTGTCAGCACTGGCACAAATTGCCTAGGGAGACTGTGGAGTCTCCATCCTTGGAGATACTCAGAAGCCATTGTCTTGGGCAAATGGCTCTAGGTAGCCCTGCTTGAGCAAGGAGGTTATACCAGATGATCTCTGGAGGTCACTTACAAACTCAGCGATTCTGTGATTCTATAGCTATGAATTGTAGTAAATTTTATTCATTGCAGGAGGATTTATATCAGGTGGAGGAGGGAGGATAGAGCTGAGTTTTATTCACATTACGGAATAAGTCTGATGCTTTTCTTATCTTAATCTTAATTCTTCATCTCAAGTTAGCAAGACAGAGTTTATCCTTTGCAATAGCTGCAGAAAAACATGGAAGGTAAGTTGAACTTGATCTGTTTTTGAACAGTCTGACCTACACACATTTTGGTATCAATTGAAGTTAATCGCAGGTACTCAGCATGGGTCCACCAAGTTCCCTAAGTGAAATTTATCAACATATAATGCATTTATAACATATAAGTTTGGGTTCCAAACTTAAATATCATATTCATCTTCTATTATCTCAGCCCTTATTGTTTTCACAGGCTCCTTCAAAACCCACTTTCACTGTGAGGTAGCCAGGCTTATTGAAATACTGTTCAGCACCTTCCACACCACTGATGATTTTGCAGAATCTTCTACAGGAAAATTCTGTATTCCTTTAAATATACCTTTCAAAGATTTAAAGACAGTTTGCAATCCCAATGGCTTTGCATATAGCAATAGAGAACCTAACACATATGTAAAGTACCTTTACTTATACAAACAACTCCCTTGACTTCAGAAATATTACTGGAATTGGGACATGTTGCCAGGATCACAACTGTATGTTTGAAGTACATGTCAAATATTAACATGTGTTTATACTGTTAAATGCCTCATTGATTTCCTACCCTGTCCATTGTTTCCTCATGTGGATGAATTAATTGCTCTGTTTTTCATAATCTTTGTGACTTCTCAATTACAGATTGATTCAAATCAAGCCTGTAATACCTTACCTGCAACTGAATATCTTATAAAATCAAATCTCACTTCAAATACTCTTGTCCAGTGGATTGTTTTTCATTGGCAATCATGTAATTTAAACGAGGTTTTGTCTGTCATTCACATTTTGAATATGACTGCTTTCCAATGAAACTTGAAGTCTTATGTACTGAACAGTAAAGCAGAATATACATTTTCCAGCTTTCAGTACTTGGGACCAGATTGTTGTTGGTTTCCAGTTTGTTTGTATTTTAAAGCTCATTGATTGTATGTAAAATTACTTGAAAAACCTTCAGCTTATAGGCCAAAAACAGAAGGCAAAGAAGGAATAACTTAATAACATTATGTATGGCTATTGTGCAGTGGTAATCAATGATGTATATTTCTAATAATAGGGTGAAAAATGAGAAAGTTAATAGCAGAAAAACAAGTTTATCATTTTCAAACAGATGTTTACTGAAAGAAAAAGATCTGATTTTCTTCAAATAGATAACGTTTTGCAGAGCCACAGAATCAGAGCTTGAAAACAGGTATGAATGTGTTTAATGTCTCTTAATCCAAATTATTTACACAGTTTTAGAGCTGTAACTTTTGCAAGCCTTTTGCAAGGTGGAGGCATCCTGAGAGTCTGCTTTCACAATAGCAGGTAGAGGAAGACCTTGCCATCAGCTTGTGAGATGCAGAAGACAATGTTGTGTCCAAGTCCTGGTGCCTGAGAAGAGACTCAAAAATGCTAGAGAAACTTCATGCTACAGCAGCAGCAGCAGCAAGACTTTAATGAACTTCAGTGATAGCTGATCTTGATAGCTGATCTTCTAGCCCATGCTCAGGAAAAAAAAGATTGAAGATAGTATCAGTTTTCCTCAAGAGCATGAATTTGAACAAATGAACAGAGGTTTATATATCATACATGTACAGTTTCTAAAAATAAATGCACACATTTAAGTGTTATATTTTATCTTTGTTTTACTGGTCTTTGGAAATTATGGTTCTAATTTGTCGGCTGTATTACTCTTAATTTGAATGAAAGTTACTAGAGTCTGTCTGAATACACTTTTTTCTGTTACTCCTGTCCTCTGAAATACATACAAGCACTATAAAAATGCAGATTCTGTTCCATTTCATTATATACACCAACATCTACAACATATTGTTTGTAATTTCTGAGATATAGGTCTTCTGCTTGCCAGAAATCTAAAAGCATGCATCAGTCCTGATTGAGCACAACTGTAATTTCATCAGAGGATGGTGCTGGGATCCTAAACCACAAGTGCACAGCTCAAGCAGTTTGTGAATGGCAGTCAATCCCTGTGATTAAGTACCAGGACTGGGATTTAGCTCAGAACTGTATCGTTATCTGTCATCCACCATCCTTGTTCCTTTCCTAGGGGAAAGTTCTCAACAGCACAAGAAACAGCTCCAAACTACACTGCAAAGTTACCTTAGAGAAACTGGTAAGAAAAGACATTCAATTTAGCAGGGCAGGGATTGGTTGGAATATAAAGTAAGCAATATCACAGTCGTTAATGAGGGAAATTGGACAAAGAAAAGTTTGCCTAAATTCTGCATGACTGTCTTCCCCATGAGCTAGCAGCAGCAGCGTTGCAATCATGCATTAACTGGCTGAGAGCAGCATTTTGCAGAGCAGAGATTAGTGGATAATTAATTTCCTCTGTATCAGGAAAGAGCTTGCTTTCAGAACATTTTAGTAAATCATCATTATCCCTTCTGATTTTGTGACCATCAATTGTAGGGTGTGTACAGAGGTGAGAAGGGTCAAACGGTTCATCTGAATCTTTGAAGTTGAGAAGACTGAATTATTACAGTCCATTTAAAAATGTATTTTGATAAACATTTTGCCTGCTGAGAAGGTTTTAACCTAATTTTTCCTCGAAAGAGAAGGGGGAGGAAAGCTGTCATTTACAGTATATCCATGAAATCATAGAGAATCTCACAACCCAGTAAGATCCGTTTTCATACCAAACCAGATGACTTTGGCTACAAGTTCACAGCATCAGCATAGCTTGGAAAATGGTCAGACATGAAGGTAAGCTTCTTTCTCTGCTCACTTTGTTCTTCCATTCGGCACCACTCCGTCTGCCCTATACCTATTGGTTCTAGAGAGCACAGACATTGCTTACATCTCCTGAGGTGCAAGTTGCGTGAAATTTTTTCCCTTGGTTAGGGCCAACTCATTTTACTTCTAATACTTTTTAACAGCTACATATTACCTTTTTTCTCTTTTCACTTTTAAGCCTTCTGAAGCTGCAATTCATGTTTCATCTACTATAGACTTGATTAAAAACTATGGTTGAACCCTTTTTTAGGAATTTCTTTTTTTTTTCTGTTTTATTCTGGATTTTTACCACACCATGATACATGTATGTCCTTTACTTCACATACCAAGTAAAGCCTTAAATTAATTCACATTCTGAATGAATGACTTATTACAATAGTTTTATTAATATTGGTTTCCTAATAGGCTATTTTTCTATGTTTTCATATCCAGCTTGGCCAAAAATACCTAAAACGTACATCGAATATGAGGTAGATTTTTCAGAATATTACTAACTATGCTGCCACCTAGTGAATCTGTACTAGCTCTGATAATACTTTTGTTCGTAAAGAGATTTAAGTCTGTTTGGTTTTTTTTTGAAGGCAGAAAAAGCTTTGTTTTAAGAACTGTTTCAAAAAAATAAAGTCTAAAACACATTACAATTTGTTTACAATTTGGGTTAAAATAGCCAGATACAACTATGGTAAAATGCTAGTGCTCTGAGCTCGTGCAATGTTGTTAATCATCAAATACCTTTTTCCTACAGAAATAAAAAAATCATAATCCTGAAGTCTAAAGTTTCTGTATGCATAAGCATCTGTTTTCAACTTTTGTGTTCTCTCTAATGGTTAAAACATCACTGTTCTACCAACCATCCTGGGTTTGTTCCTACTCAACTAAAATCAATGCACTTGCCATTTTCTTTAATTGAACTGGGTTCTTCTGTAGCTACAAGAATTAATCCATATGTTTGCCAAACTGTTTTAAATAGAAATCACCTGCCCAACAAGCATAACAGCCTGTTTGCAAACTCTTTTAAGACTACTTGGATTTCACCTAAGAAAATCACAAATTCTGTGGGCTTGGTTTCTTTTTTTTTGTCTGCTGTGCATCTTAGAGCAGAAAAATGCTGAGTAAAATGAGAACAGCAGCTGATCCATAGTGAAATCAATTGTTTCTCACAGTAATTAGCATCCATAAGGAAATCCATTACATAACTCCTAGTCATCTAACATTCATAGTCTTCCCCTTATAAGTGAATGATCATATAGCACCTGTGCAATCTTATTGTCCTAAACAAATCATAGAAATATGTTCTGAAACTCCTCATCCTATACATTTATTATCCCTCTATTATATCAAAATAAGCTTAAAAAAATAACTACAATTGATCATAGCACTGTACAATATACATGTGTTTCAGGGCAAATTTTCTTGTTTCCAGCATGCAGTTAGAGTTGCCTCTTGTTTGCTCTCTGTCTCCATAGAACCGTGTTCCACTTTTTCAAAAGGGAGTCTGCTCTGACTGCTGAAGCTGGAGCTGACATGTCCTGGAAGAGTCTCAGAACAGGCTGTTTCACAGTTCCATCACCCTCAGATTAAAGAAGGTCTTAATCCAGGTCATCTGTTTCCTAGATGAGTCATAGTATATCTGTGGTTTCCATTCAATAAAGGACGTTCAGAATTAATAAGGAACAGGCTGAGCAGGTTTAGAATGCTGGGAGGTTAATTTAAATTTGGATGTCATCGATTCATTTCATAATCCTCTACTGTATAGAGGATATATATATTCATATATATAAAATACCTCTGTATCTCCCCAGACCAAGTTTCATTAAAGAGTACATCAGCGTAGACACATCTGTGGCTCACAATTAAAACATTTCATGTTGGAGATACATTTATCATCTACAAGTATCATGAGGCTGATTTTAATCACATCTACAGTAAGTCAGCACTCAGGAACAGGGGAGTGTAAGCCAGCCTGAGGTTTAATAGTCTGAATCTTGATTAAGATTAGAGTTTATATGAGATTGAGAGAAGTCAATCCAATACTTTCCAACCATTGTGTTTTATTTCCTAAATAAATTATCACCATACTAATCTAAGTGCTTCTATATAACCGGAGAAGTTTGTTTAGTCTTAGGGCTGCATTATACACAAGTAGCCCTACTGGACCCAACTCTGAGTGCTTAAAACTTTCATTAGGGTCAAACTTTTAGCAAAGATGGCTATTTTGTGTGTTGAAGTTTCTGGAATATTTGGCTGTCAGTGGTGATAATGAGTTAAACTAAATGGTCAGCCTCACTTGGGGTGACTATAACAATCATGCAGCTCAGTGGTAGGTGTCATCAGCTGCAAAAGCACATGTTCACAGTTGCCAAATCCACCAGCCTGACAGCAGCGAGGCTGCTGCAGCTCCATGCTCCCAGGGCTGAGCAGCAGCACATGTCCCCAGTAGGCACAGGCACGTGTCACCAATAGGTGAGCACACCCATGTATGCAACACAGATATATAGAAATATACTGCCAGCCACATAGATCAACACAGAAACCTCAACACTCACACGAGCATCAACACCCTCATCTTGTTCCCCTCTCTGGCTCATCTGTATGTTATTCTGCTAGCTGGAAATGTGTATGTATATATGCAGTGGGAATCCCTCTGGTCATTGGACTTAGGCACAGTCCATCCAGTATATAGCCTTGGATTCTCAGTCTCCCCTGCTGCTGACACTTGTGCATGGGACCCCCTTAAACACGCACCAATGTGCACCCACCCTAGCACACACACACCCCATCACATATGCACATTGTGGACACCTCCAATAACAGCTTAGCTGGGGAGTTATGCAACCAGATCATCGCTCTCCCTGTTTATCTCATGGACATGGACACCTACATCCTGCCCTTGGCTCCTGAGGCACTTTGCCCTGCTGGAATGCAGATACATGGCCCTGTGACCCATGATCCTGCTCCAGCTGCTGACACTTGGACCCACTCACCTACCCACACACACATACTGGAGTCGAAAATAATTAGAAATGGAGCAGAATGAGAAGCCACTTCAGGCTGCATCGATGAGGCACTGGGCATGGCCAAATAATGCACCTCTATCTCACTAAGCCTGAAGAGCATTTGATTTTCCAGATCAGATGTAAAATGGAGCACTCATAGTCTTTGAAGTACTTTGCAGTTCATTTTTTGTAAGAACTGTTACTAATCATTGTATCCTAGAATTTATCCTAACAAAAGTATCAACTGCTAGAGATATTTGTCATCTTATCTCTGTTAAAAAGTATCTGTGGTATTAAGAAATATTGAAGAAAGGCTCTTGTGAGCAAAGGCTGCTCTTTTCTATTCAAGGTAGCTAAAAACATAAATATAGGAGAATGACAAATTCTTATGTGGTTTGTCAAATATTTGGAAACCATCAGTACATTATGTTGTTCTGGTATTAGATTTTCTAGACCTGCCACTTTCCAGTAGGCAACTATCTGCATTTATTTCTGGTAAAACAGTACAGAATACAAGGTGTAATCCTAAATGCAGGATTATGTGACATCCTGTGAACCAAAGACATGGTCCCATACAGTATGACATTCATTTCCCACTTTAGAGAGGCTTTATAACTTTTTTCTTTTTACTTTGAAAAGCTACTAATTAGCAGCAATAGCCAAGTAAAAAGCCTAAGATATGCAATATTCACCGATATCTCAACTGACTATTATTTACCTAACAGTAATGTCTTACACAGATATTATCCCTGAGTTGCAGTTCTGCAGGTGCATAATACCTAAGGGTAGTGTGCACTTGGCCTCATTACTACTGTTTCTTTGAAACGCAATATTGTATATATTGATCTTGTTCTAACAGTATCAAGACACACTGCTGCATAAAGCTGGTATCTTTTTTAATTGTCCAAAAATAGGATCAAGAACACCTCTGGAATCAACAACAGCATTTCATAGAGTCATAGAATCATCAAGGTTGGAGAAGACCTCTAAGATCATCAAGTCCAACCATTAACCTGCCACTCTGCTGTAAACCCTAAACCCTAAACCATATCCTCCAACATCAGATCCAAATGCCTCTTAAACACTTCCAGGGATGGTGATTCCATCACCTCCCTGGGCAATCTCTTCCAGTGCCTTATCAGGGCATGGAATAGATTGGACAATACTTGGCAGCCCAACAGCAGGAGCAGGTGACTCTTGTCTGAGTCTTGTCTGGGTGAGATGTTTGGATGGGTGGTGGTAAAGTTTCAGTGAGGATTGAATGGAGATTCTTGTACAGTACAGCAACTCTTGTACAGTCACCCTGAAGGTGCTGGTCATATAATTACCAAATGATGAAATATGGGTGATATTTCAGGAGATTCTTCTAAAGGAATGGAAAGGGAGAACAGTCAATCATGTGAGGTCACAGAATCAGTCAGACCTCACAGAGTCTCTTCTCCACTGAAAATGCACAGATGAGGCTGAAGTGCAGGTAAACTGAAGCAGATAGAAGGCTACTACTTTGCTGGTCAAAGCATGTAATCTGAATCCAAGCTGTATTGCTATTAGTAATAGTTCTGCTGGGGTCCCTGAAAACAGCCTTTGCCAGGAGTGCTTGGTAATGTAGGTCCAATGCTACTATTCTTAGAGAAGGAAGACAGTGAAGGTCTTTAGGCCATACTGCTCAGGGAGGTATTATTGCAAGTTTTCTCCTGATTACACTTGAGAGATGGAAGGACATGGCAGAAATCAGTGTTGGTGTAGCAGCTCAGATGTGGCATTATCCAAGTGAAAATTCTGGGTAGGAGGATCTGTGGTTAGCAAAACTTACATGAGTAAGAGGTGTTCAGTGCCACATCAGATGGAGCCACATAAGGCAGGGGAGCAGTTTCAGAGGAAAGACATGGGGGAGCATTACATGCTTTTCAGAAGGTTCTCAGACTATTCACACTTTCCACAAAACACATTTCTTCATTCCCTAGCTATGAACCTTTCTGTCTAGTCTCCTTGGATGTTGCACTCTACCAACAACCTGGTTGTGGTGCCTCTACTCTTTTCTTCCTTGGTCTTAAGAATCCTCAGCCACTTCTGTGCTATCCAATCTTTTAGTAGCTCACCAAATATTCCTCTTTTTACACTTCACTCCTAATATTTTCCAGATGCTGGATTTTCAATAAGGGTCATATTATCATCACAAAGGATACGGGCAGTGAGGTGGAAGGGAGAAGCATTTGACAGCCACATTTTTGTACCTCATGTCAGAAGAGACTTTGCTGATGAACAAATGCCTATTTCAAAAGGTCTAAATGCAGAACACGAGAGGTACATACTGACATTTTTCACCAGAATCCCACCTGACAACCTTCAGGTTTGAAAGGCCAGAGATACCTATTCTGAAGAGAAAAATATAGTGACTCTACTTCCAATGCTGAAGCTATAACGGAGTACTTTCATGCACATAAGTTGCATTTTGTAGCCTCTGCAGACATGCACAAAATTTGCAGTGACATGAACAGAGTTACAATAACTTATTAGAAATTATTAGAGGGTGTGGTGACCTGAGTTTGTCACCCTTTCAATGCCTTATTGTTTGTGTATGCTTAGGTATTCAATAAGCAGAACAGTGGAATGTCTGGGTTTTCTATGAGACATCACTCCCACACATGTACACACAATGTCATCAAGTT
>NW_008651400.1:18069-38156 GCF_000695815.1 Acanthisitta chloris
CTTTTGTGAAACCTGAAAGACTTCTCACCATACTATTCTACAGAGCTTTACAATATACTCTATTACTTTCTATGCAGTTTTAAAAGAGCATGGATCAAGCCATTATATTTTTAAAAATATAATAATTATCATAATTCAAAGCCTGTAGGCAGGAAGAAGTTGCTCTTGTGAGTATAGAACAACTGTACATCCAGCTCCCCATAAGCAAAAACCTGAAAGACTTCTCACCATACTATTCTACAGAGCTTTACAATATACTCTATTACTTTCTATGCAGTTTTAAAAGAGCATGGATCAAGCCATTATATTTTTAAAAATATAATAATTATCATAATTCAAAGCCTGTAGGCAGGAAGAAGTTGCTCTTGTGAGTATAGAACAACTGTACATCCAGCTCCCCATAAGCAAGACTTACTTTAGGACAAGTAGGAAATGTTTTCTGTCTAGTGGCCTGCTTAGGTACTGGAAATCTTTAAATGCACAGGCATGAATGATCCCTTCCTGGCATAAGCAATATTCTAGTTATGAGTGAAAAAGATTCAACATCTATCAGAGAAAGTTAAACAAAATATTTATAACAAAGACAAATCTGACCGGATTCCCTTCTGGGAAAGAAATGGAGTTCCATCTAGAAATCTGAAAGACAAAAAGTCTTGTCTGGATTCTTCTCAGAGTGCTTTGTATAACAAAAGACTCTGGTTTTAAGTGACTATTGCCAGACTCTATGCTGATCCTGGCTTCTCCATACTGCAGTGTCTCAGTTCCCTTTTCCAAATCACAAGCAGAAGTGTCACATAAATAAGGCCTTGTCCAGCCCCACATAAAAATACACAAAAAGCTGGAGGGATACTTTTTTTTTCATTCTTGGGAGACTGTATTGGATTTTTTCCAGTGGTCCCACATTGCAGGGCAGACATGACTTTGCTAAGCAAACACTGTAGTGACAGCTTTGTAAAACCATTTGTAAAACCAAAGTTTGTTCAAATGAACAAATCATCACCTCTTCTCTAAATACAAGGACACCATTGGTTCAGTGCCCTATGTAAGATACGTTTTGAGGGTGAGCAACCTGGACCAGTGAAAGGCTGGAACTAGATTTTTATGGTCCCTTCCAACCCAAACCATTCTGTGATTCTGTGATTCTATGAAATTTGGAGTGTTTTCAATTGCAGAGAAAACTTTCCAGCAGGAGATGGTGTCTAGTCAGGCCCACAATAGTGGAGGCAACAACCAAGTCAGTCATGTCTGGATGCTGGTCTGCTGAAACTGCAGGCACTGCAAATGAACATGTGTATGAACTTAATGTGCTGTGTAGCTTGTATTCCTTCAGACAAAGCTCATAAAGCTCTGTACCTTTTTATCAGGTGCTCAGGAATGGAACATGCACATGAGCAGAATCAGCACTCAGTGCAAGCAAGGAGACTGTTCTCGATCTATTTAAACTGATCTAACCCCAGACTACTGTGGTCCTCCCTTCCCTGCTTCAGTGCTACCAGCAGAGGCAATGGGTAGAAAAACATCCATGCAATGATCAGTTTAAGCTACTACAGATCCCATGGCTTGAACAGTATCATGTGACTATGTCCTGCAAAGAAAGTTGTGGGTTCTATTTATTGAATTTTTTTCCCCATAATGTATTATTTTTGACAGTTTTACTTCATACAAGTTGCTTGCAGCAATTGACCAGTAATAGCACAGTGTAATTAAGACAGGATTGCAATCACTGATGTTAGTCCCCAGAAATAGCTCAAGATCAGGTTGGAAGAGGGGTCCTTAAACATCATCACCACACTTTTAAAGCCGTTTAAACTAAACAGTGCCACAGAACTAGAGATTTCAAAGTATTAAGAAGATTTTTAAGGGCATACTGATCACAAATCTTATAAGCACTGGATTCAGTAGCTTGGATTTTGCCTTTTGACAGAAAGATTTTCTTCTTGGTATGTGTTACGATTTTCACATCTCCTCCTGTCATATCCAATAGTAAGATTGATCATACACTATGAGATCAAAAGTATACATCACTAACTTCTGCTCTGCCCAGAAGAATTTAACTTCATGGGTTAAAACACATTTAAACCATGAAAACAGATCTTTTTAAAAAACAACAAAACCTTAGACTCTAATTATCTTTCCTCATCTATTCTGCTAAAACAAGTGTCATAGCTGATATGTTAAATAGTAGAAATTGCTTCTGTGATGTGAGACTAGAGGATATCTTCACTGCCTGATATTTTGTAACCACTTTTGAGAATTTGAACAAGAGTTTTGTAATAAATGCAGACAGCAAGACCTGATTATAAAGCTTAGAAGACAGGTGGTAAATTTAGAAACATCTTTGTAATAAAATGACTGTAAAAGTGGCATGTTTATGGTTGTCACCAACAAAATAAAGTGTTTTACAAAGACAAGGAAAAGAAAGTAGGTGCTTTTCATTTACCTACCTTCATAGTGTCTTCATATCAGCTGGGTTTGGATTGAAAGAGTCTGCTATATGCAAGATGAAATATCAAGGCTTAAAACAACTTATCATCTAACCATTTCTGCTTTAAATTTGGTAATTAATTCTAAACTCATTCTAAATTAATACTAAAAAAACCACCCTGAGATTTTTAGGCAGTTTATAACTTTGCAGGCATTTGGTTATTGAGGCAGAAAAGGCAAATCTTAAATATCAAGAGTACCATCCTGCCAAATTTCAGATCATCTTTTTTTAATGTCTTCTTTGCAAGCACTGAAACAAGCCCCCCAGGGAAATTATTGTTGCCCCAAGCTTTCAGTGTCCAAGAAGCATTGTACAACACTGTCAGATATACAGTTTAACATTTAGGTTGTCCTGTTTGGAGTCAGGATTTGGACTTGATGATCCTTGTGAATCCCTTCCAACTCAGAATGCTCTGTGACTCTATGATTCAACTCTATTTTCTGAAATAGCCGTCAGGGTTTTACAAAGTTTGGGGTTTTTTTCTTTTTTTTTTTTTTTACTTGAAATTAATTTAATTCCTCATCTGATTTTAACATAAGGAATATTTGGGTTGATGTTATATGTGTACAGTTTTTTCTGGATAGAGAATTACTGAAAAGTTTTGTGAAAAGTTAATTAAATATTACATCCTTGGACTAAAGGTGAATCATATTTTCTGATAAAACTAGTAACTCCAAACTGCAAAAACCCAGGAACACTAAGAAGTCTGAGCTAGTGATGAATTGTTTTGACTGCAGTTGATGTCTTAGTATACATATAAATAAATTAATTAATAAGAGAGCCCACTGAGAACAGCATAAAAACAGTTAATGCATAATTTTGCATGTAATTAGGAAAATGTCAGTCATCGAAAGAATAACTGGCAAGTGTCCTGCATCAAAGCTTTAGCAAGTTGACAGATGGCTTAGTTAACATTTTTTTTACCAGTTCCCATAGCCCCCATGTATATTAAGAATAAGTGTAACTAAAACTATTGCTTCACAATACAGCTTTAACTATCACTACTGATAGAGCTAATCTCCGTTCTTTCAAGCAACAGCTTACATTCCTTTTATTGGAGAAACATATCATAAAAGAAAGCTCTGCTCTGGGAATATTTAAAGCATCTGTACTTTAGAAGTTAGATCTTCTCTTTCTTTTCCAGTAGTGTAATTTTCAGGGCACCAGATATAGTTTATACCACTGAAATATTAGATACAGAATCATAGAATCAACCTGGTTGGAAAAGGCCTCAAAGATCATCAAGTCCAACCCTACTGTGGTTACTAGACCATGGCACTAAGTGCCACATCTAGTCTCATCTTGAAAATATGTTCTGATGAAGATTATTTTAGTGTGGGTTGAACTTTTCAGGCAAAAGTAAGTGAGAAAAATCTATCCTCACTGAAATGCTGCTATCAACTGCTGTGATTTCTCACTGAGGTAAATTAATTCACCACTGCTTCAAGGTGTTATATGTCTTGAGTTCTAGACAAATTATTGTGGCATAAAATCCCTAGTTCTTAGAC
Organism: Acanthisitta chloris; assembly: GCF_000695815.1. NCBI lineage: Eukaryota > Metazoa > Chordata > Aves > Passeriformes > Acanthisittidae > Acanthisitta > Acanthisitta chloris. The sequence continues at coordinate 22,063 of NW_008651400.1, forward strand.
ATCCAGGTTCCCTATACAGTGAGCATAACATGCTGGTTATCAAATGAGGGGACCTGCGCAGACTGCTATCAGCAAATTAAAGCCAGCAGCATCATACTGCTCCTGGCCAGGCTGGGCTAGCCTGACCTGAACATCCCTTCAAGCAGTTTATCTGTTCCTTGCCCTGGGAACTGCTGCAGTCTGTTTTACAGCAGAGTCTTGCTTTCATTTCTCTTCCTCCAGATCAATGACATCTAAAATGTATTTTTTAGAGGTGTTTTAGGTCTTAGGCATGTCTGCAAGGTAGAAACCACCAGTTTTGCCTAGCAACTACCAGCATCAGAGCCACAGACAAGATGCCTTGACATCAAGTTTGCATGTATGGTCAAGACTGATGCCATTTTATTCCTCATCAGCTGCAATGTGCAATCACTGCTGGCTCAGACCAAGAGGCAGAAACCAACCTGACTCTTCCTGAGCAGGCACTGAGCCTTCAGTCAGGCTGTGGGACCTCATAGTCCAGGAGCAGTGAGGAGCCACATTGAAGCCCTGGGATTACAGAGCTGTTCCACATGGTGCATGAGGCATGGTTGTAGGGATGATCACAGGGCTTTGCTTAACACAGCAATGTAGACAACAGTCTTTATCTGTGCCATGAAGACTACATGGTTTTACTTCGGTCTTGCCACACTAGAGTCCAAAGTCTCAGGTGTAAGCAAAAGTAGCTTCTGATTGTATTATTTTATTATGTACAAACCATCAATTACATGCAATACAGGAGATAGCATGTTGCTTCCAGTCCTTTCTTCCCTTCTCTAACACAGCTTTGTCTGAAACTAGCACAACAGAGCATGGCTTCATTGCTTGCTGCAACGAGAGCTGAATGTGAAACATTTTTGTTAATTGACAGTGGCAGTGACATAGGAAATTTCATCAGAGCAATTACACCTTGTATTTAAAATAATATTTATAAAATATATATATAAAATATAAAAACCTCCTGGTTTTCTGCCAGGAGAAGATCCAGCAGACAGGTACAAGAGCATAGTTTATTTTTTTGCTTGGAAGTCCGTGGAATCCAGCAATCTTTTATTGCTGTCTCTTTCAAAAGACATAAGGGTGTCCTTCAAACACACAATATCAGAACTGGAGGAAAATAGTTAGGAAGAATTCACTGTGAATAAAAATTGCAGTAAACCCTTGTTTTGTTACCACTTGCTTATGCTGAATAAGGCTGTTAGCTCCAACAATGTTCTATGATACTTTTTACTGTGCTAAAATTCTGTAAAATGTGATCACTCTTTGCAATTCTTTTACTTTATCCTTCTGAATAGGAAACAATAGCCAGTTATTTCCAAAAACGTCTACTGTAAACAAGACTGTGTAACAACATTACACACACACAAACACAAGCAGCTGGAGGGACATTCATAGGTCTCTTTTCTGAAATTTTCTGTCGGTACAGCAAAGAAGGATGAGGTGGTTTTGAAACAGTTCTTAAACTAAACCAGTTTATAGCTCAGTATTTGAAAGTAATGCACAATTAGCTGTGGTTTGCTTTGCTAATTCACTAGCCTAGCAGAGATGCATGTTATACCGGAGAAAAACAGTTAATCGCTTTGGAGCAGTTTAATGTAATTCTTTAATGTCAAGAGATCCTAAGAGTCAAAACTGGGAATATAGGTAATTATTTCCTCTCAGTAAAACTGGATTTGCAGAGAGCTTTGTGAAACATAATTGATAATATAATTGATAGGTATCTTTACAAGCACTTAAAAAAGATAGAGTAAGTATGATAGAAGTATTATTGTGGGTAAGTATTCAAAACTTCATTTAGTAGTCACTGTGCTACATTGTAATGGCCTTGATTACATTTTTAATTACACAAGTAATAACAGTCAGCATTGATTATTTTTAGCCTTTAAAGATATAGCTGAGTTTTAGATACTTCATAAACATTAAGACTATAAAGATACATTCAGGCATCTAATCTTAACATCTGTGTTTCACTGACAATTAAGGTCACACACAACCCTTAACAGACACAGGATAAGGCAATGTGAAGGGCAAGGCAATCCTGATGTGATCAGATTTTTCAATTTAAAAAAACCCATGGAACACAAATAACTGTCAAGACTCATTTCAAGGCTTTTTGTGCATCTGTGCTTTCCCCACCATCTCCCTGCTCTGTACCAGGCAGCAGGATGAAACTACTGCAAAGCTCTTCCCAGGTTCATCTAGAACCTCACAGCACATGCTGGAGGATTAGCTGTGGTCATGGTGAATGAAGAGCAACCTGCCTTCATATTCTGCAGAGACATATAAAGCCACAGAGAACTTACCCTGTGCTGTGCTATGCTTTAGACACAGCCTTGCATGGTGCTGAACTGGCATGAGCTCTGACAGGACATCTGAGCTCCAGCACTGCAGCACCCCAGACCCCATGCTGTGGCAGGAGGAGGACTCAAGACTTTGAGGATGTTATTTAAAGATTCCAAATTCCCAACTATATACTTAGGCAAGAAGATATGAAAAAGGAACATCTGTCTGCACTTATAAGGAAGACAAGATTTGCAAGTGTAATGTGAGAAATTCCAAATGCCAGCAGTCTTAAATAATTCAAGTTGCCTAGTAATGCTGATTTCCCCCTTCACCCCTCATCTATTGATAAAGATTATCTCATCCACATAAAAATGGTAATGAAACCTGTCTGCTCACCTGAGTCCAACAACTTAAGGTAAACTCTCAACAAGGATTTAAGCCCTGCTTTGTATTAAAGCACCCATGAATGCATTTTTTTCCATTGACTGTTTGAGACCAGGGAGTAACAAGCTGCCAAGCAGCAGTAAGATGTGGTTGAAGCATTGACTAAGTGACTGCCCCAGCCATTTCTGCTGCAAACATGTAAATGGAGCCCCACAGGACTCACATCAAGCCTAAAGTCTGAATCTGTTCTGCACCAAATTTGGATCTGATGAACACTCAACTTGCAGAAGACTGAACCTGAGCAAACAGCAGCAGCAATATCACCCCCAGAAGAGCAGAGAAACCACAGTACCAGCCATTGCCCAGGACTCTGGGAGCAATAAGGCAAGCATGAAATGAAATGTCTAGAGAATCTCAGAGGCAAGCCTAACCTGCAGGAAATCCTCCTTTCCCTCATTCGGCCCTTACCAGACATTCCTACCAATATGATCTGTAAAAACTTCTGCAAATATGAAGATCAGTGTGACTCTAACAATGACAAAGACTCACCCACTCGACATCTGAAGTTTGGATCAGTCTCATTGTGAAAAACAGCCATGGTGATTTCAGATATCATGCCTATGGTGTCAGTGACTACCTACTGCATAGCTAAACTGGTGTACAGGAGTACCCAAACAGCTGGAGTTTAACAGCTTTCCATCTGAGAAACAATAAACAGCTGGAGGTAACACTTCACATGAGGGCAGCTGTTTCCAAAATGACTGTTTGTCTACATCTTTATCTAAGTTGGGCACTAGTTCAACAGATATTTTAAGAGAAATTGGTACCAAAATGAAGTCTTCCCCTGTAAACCCCTAACAGGTCATTGCTATCTGTGCCACTACCTCCCTTTCCTCAGCACAAATATTTGATCAATGAACCAGATTGGGGACCAGATGTGACAGAAAACTCTGCATCATCTCAGTTTTCAGAACTGTTGGTCCCCTGATCTGGCTTGTATAGCCAGAGAACATTTGAGCTGGCAGGGGAGAAGGGGGTAGTGCAGACAGGAAAAGAGGAGACATAATAGGGGGTAGGGACAGCTTCTTTCAGTGGCAGTGGCTTGTTTCTCAACAGCAGCCCCAGTGCTTACATCTGCTGAGCAACAGGAGCATCCAGAACAGAGCTCTTGTGCAAACGGACTGCACAGGGTTTGTCCTTCAGCTGAACAGTGAAAAAAGGGAAGAATAATTTTTGTTTTTAATGATATGAATCAGAATGAAGTTTTAGGCCAAAAACATGTTTACTTCTGAAAGATTTTTGCTTCTGTACTAAGCATGGTTTTCACATCACAGTGTCTCTCATAAATGCCCAGTTTTAAGTATTCAGCTAGGCTGTATTTGGCAGCTGCAATAGTAACATCTTTCAATTTACCCCTGAAGAGTAATGTACATAGTAACATATACAGTGAAACACAGGAGTAACAGATCCCAAACACTTTACTTACTTTCATAAAGTTAATATAGTATTTTTAATTAGATCTTGGGTGTTAGGTCTTGGCAAAGTGATTTTTCTGATCTTTCGTTCAAAAAAGGAAAACAAAGTAATTTTAGTAAGTTTTCTTGCATTCTGATCACAAATACTACAATTGTTATGGTGTCCATAAGTATTTATTTGAGTGTGCATCTCTGTCTTTACGGTACTGCATTCATAAAAGCTTATTAATATTTCTTTGTGTGAGTGTGTGTATATATATGTATGTGTGTGTGTGTGAGTCAGCTGTCTGTGCTTTTTATTTTTTTTCTTGTATGATCCCAAGGATAACGCAAATGAGAAAACAATGACTGGAAATACCAATACAATATTGTTACATATTTATGGAAAGGAGTGCTGTCAGTGGTTACTTACTTTATGATTCAGCAACTCTCAGTCATGCTAAAACAGCAATCCAGAAGTGCTGGGTGGCAGCATGCACTGCTTAGCAGCAGTGCTCCACTCTGCAACTCAGCAATTCCTAAAAGAAATTGGTACCTCTTACTGGGGAAGTGCATGACTCCTCCTGCTCAGGGGTGTCACTGCAGGAGGAAGGAAGGAAGGGCTAGTGTTGGAGACACTGGCCATGCCCCCAACCAGCCCACAGCTGTGTGTCTTCTGCACAAGCCAAATAAAACCCAGAGGTGTCTTTACTTGAGCTAGTCAGACCTCATTCCTGTGCTTCAAACACATTTACTTGCTTTACTCTTTTAAAGTGCTGATGAGTTGCCAGCAGCCTACTCACTATTCATAAGCTGTAGCAAGCTCTAGTTTTCCCAGTTACATAGGGACAATTTGAGCAGGGGCATCTGGGCAGGTTCTCACTAACTGTCCAAAACTGACTGCAAGCAGGCACTGGTGTTTACCAAGGAGGGCAATTCGTTCAGTTTCAGGGTTTCCTTGCATGTCTTCCCAGTAAGTCTCACTCCTCTACCTAGCTGATTCAAATCTTATGTTGTCAAAAGTCTAGTTGAAAAGAGACGTGAAATTGTTTGTTGCAGTCACTGCAAATCTGGAAGGACAGTGGACTTTTGAAGGATAAATCCTCTTACATATTTTTTTCCACTTTAAAACGTATTCCAGTTGTACTGGTGTATTGCTTCACTGTTCAAACATCGCAGAAAATCCTTACTTTGATTGCAGGTTGTAGTACAGAGTAAGAACAATTAAAGATTGTGAACAAAATTCAAGTGATATTTTATAACACCTCTTGTGTAGTAAAGGTGTAAGAGCTGTGTAGATCACACTTTCTGGGAAATCCATGTAGATGCCATATATCCATGGGGTTCTGCATGGGAGACCCAACTTACATCATAGTTCAGCCTTGCAGGCTCTTAAGAATATGCATCACTTTCTAGATATTGCTCAGGCTAAAAAGGTTTCTGTATCCATTCCTTGGGAACAACAAAGAAAATGTTGTCAAATATTAGCACCTTTGAGGATCTGCCAACTGAACCACTTACAAATTGCCACCAAGGGTTTTACATAGGAATACACTTGGTAAGCTGTTATTTTCAGTTAGCCTTAACCATTTTCAGTAAGGTCAATACAACTGGCTGTTGGTTCAGCTCTCTGAACTGGTTCATGATTATAAATCAAGAGTGAAGCAAGCAAATAACAGAACCCTTCAACCATCATTCTCAGCAATTAATGGAATAGCCTCATTATTTTGAGTATTCCACATCTTATTAGTCTTATTCACTGGAAAAGCTTGAATGTGCTTTGAATGGGAGCAAGAGTACCCCTGCAAAAAGTGAAGCCAGTATAATTAGAGCATAATTATTTGAAGGAAAGAACATGGGTACATCTATCAATACTTTTTGCAGGTGGAATAGTTGCTATTCACAGTTTTTGTTTCTGGCATAACTTTACAAACCAATGCTCCAGTAAGGTAGAAATCTTCACTGTTATAATATATGGAAACAAGGATCAATCTACACCTTGGTTAACCTAGGAATATGATTCCACCATCTATTTTCACACAATTGGCCATATAGTTGGTTAAAGGAACTGATCCACCCCAAACCCACCATACTGCTACCAGCAGTATGCCCAGGTAGCCAAGAAGGCTATCCTGGCATGTATCAGAAATAGTGTGGCCAGCAGGACTAAGGAAGTGATCATCCCTCTGTACTTGGCACTGGTGAGGCCACACCTCAAGTAATGTGTCCACTTCTGGGCCCCTCAGTTCAAGAAGGTGCTGGAGAAGGGTCCAGAGAAGGACAACAAAGCTGGTGAAGGGTCTGAAACACAAGTCCTGTGAGGAGAGGCTGAGAGAACTGAAGTTATTTAGCCTGGAGAAGATGAAGCTCAGGAGTGACCTTGTCACTCTCTACAACTGCCTGAAGAGAGGTTGTAGCCAGGTGAGGGTCACTTTCTCCTCCCAGGCAACTAGTGACCGGACGGGAAGACATAGTCTCAAGCTGTGTCAGGGAAGGTTTAGGTTAGACATTAGGAAGAATTTCTTCACAGAAAGGATGATTAGACACTGGTTAGCCTGGATGAAGCTCAGGAGTGACCTTGTCACTCTCTACAACTGCCTGAAGAGAGGTTGTAGCCAGGTGAGGGTCACTTTCTCCTCCCAGGCAACTAGTGACCGGACGGGAAGACATAGTCTCAAGCTGTGTCAGGGAAGGTTTAGGTTAGACATTAGGAAGAATTTCTTCACAGAAAGGATGATTAGACACTGGAATGGACTGCCCAGGAAGGTGGTGGAGTCACAACTCCTGGAAGTGTTTAGGGAGAGAGAGGTTGTAGCCAGGTGAGGGTCACTTTCTCCTCCCAGGCAACTAGTGACCGGACGGGAAGACATAGTCTCAAGCTGTGTCAGGGAAGGTTTAGGTTAGACATTAGGAAGAATTTCTTCACAGAAAGGATGATTAGACACTGGAATGGACTGCCCAGGAAGGTGGTGGAGTCACAACTCCTGGAAGTGTTTAGGGAGAGACTGGATGTGGCACGTAGTGCCATAGTCCAGTTGACATGGTGGTGTTAGGTCATAGGTTGGACATGATGATCTCAGAGATCTTTTCCAACCTGATTGATTCTGTGATATGAAAAAATTGATGTTTTCAGCTTAGCCTGCACTGCTGATTGCATAGTCACATGGATGGCTGCAAAGAGGGCTGGATTGTGACTGCTGTGATTTAGGCTATTGTGGAATCTACTGCAGGGCTACAGAGCTCTCTGCACTGGCCAGTGGCAGGAATTGTTAAGCCAGCAGTGACATGGTAACGGTACTAATGGTCCTGGTGAGAAATCTGTACTTTCAGAAGAAAAGAATAGTCAGTGTGATGTCACTTACAAGAAGAAATTAGTTTTTTTCTTTAGTCTTCTGAAGCAGTCCCTGTGTTCTACTGAACATTTTCAGTCTGATTACTTTCTTTGTAGTATATGGGATTTTGGTTTTATGATTCATGAATTTTTAACCTTCGCTTGATTCTTTTCCTGTTCTCACTATCCAGTAACATTTTATTTTTAATTTGACAGTATTTCTTAAAGATAATATAAAAGGGTTTGATTTTACAGGGTCTTAACTTCCAGAAGGTTTGCTAAAAAAAGATGTTTTCTTTTACAGCTAATGTATTATTTCATGGCTTGTGCACTGTTGCCAGTGATTGCAAGAATGTACTCTCATCTGCATTACTGTTAAATCACCTTAAAACACACTCAAATTAGCTTTCTTTACTTTCTTTCAAATTGCCAAATAATTTATACATCTGTAACACACAGAACTTGGTACTTAGGTTGAATCTTGCTGTCAAAGTGAGACAGCTCATTTTTCTAGTAGCACTGTAGATAGTACAAATGAAAAATATTTTTAAAGTTCATCTAGTAAAACCTTGAATACTATAAACAGCACATTTAATCAGAAGCACATGTATTAAGGAAAGAGCTGATTTTTTATAATATTCTTCAGCGTTAATTCCTGCAGTAGAGGAAATTGTGTGCTTGATAAGTTCAGTAGATGGGCATGTTTAGGACCCTTGAAACTCCCCTTAACTCTGATCAAGATTTAGAGGAGCTGACTTGTTCCTCTTTATCTACAGCTGACTAAGGGTTGTGCATGCTTTCTTCCTAGATCTTCCTATATAGCCTTACTCCTAAGTCATACAGATTTTCTTTTGCATCTGCTGCAGCTGCATGTGTCTTACTCTACAATAGCATAGAAATGAGAACCGAAATGTCCACTTTAAGATTTGCTCCTACATTGGCATTCAACTTTTTCCCTTTCTTTCATGCATCTCTGTGAGCATTCAGTGCAATGCTTCATGTTAGCATGTGCCTGATAAATGTCAGAAATAAGCTGCTGGCATTTTCTTCAGGGGTGTGGGGAGAGTGACAGAAGTGCTGCCTTGGAGTCTTTCACGATATGTTATTGAAAAGGTTTGTGGGCAACAGATGTTCTTTTCATGATAACATTGGATCCAAAATTGCATATTCTGTCTTCAATAAAGTTGCCTGAACATATTTTAATTGTTTTAAAAATCAGTTGGTAGTAAGTGGAAAGGAAATAATAAAGTCTCTGTAATGCCTACAAAGATAAAACCAAATTAGGAGAGTGTCAGAAAATGCACACAGGATACTTCCCTTATATCTTTGGTATGCACCAATTCCTACTCATCACACTTGCAACTTTGAAACCTGGCCCTGTACAAAATGTGCCACACAGCTGTGAAGTACAGATGTACAGGCATCACATTCCTTACTCTTGTACTAAAATTCACCATAATTCTGACCTCAGTGACATCCACATAGAGGCCTGTCAAAGGTTGTGCTATTTGTAGTCTGTGGTGCCATAGACTCTCACAAGTCAACATGTGAAATAAATACAATAACTCACTCTTTACATCAAAAATATTTTGACACATAGGCTTATTCATTTAGAAGTGTCACTTCAAGTTTATGGAGGTCATTGTATTTTTCTTGGAAACAAGCTGAGCAGTAAATTAGTGCACATGCAGTATGGATCTGCCAGCACAAGCATGTTGGTCAGGAACTCCATCTCTTGCTATTGTGCAAGCAACTACAACAGCAGAAATCTGGACCAAAGATAGGCCTTTAGATTGATCTGAGTAAAACCCAACATTTTATCCTTTGGTCTTGAAGGATTTTACAGTGAATAGAAGTCATGTCACAGTGAAGTGTTGTTGTGTCACATCTTAGGGAAATGTAATTTTCATTGGTATCCTTATTTAAGGCTGGTTAAATCCTAATGATAGGCATTCATCCGAGGTGTATGAAGAAATGGGTCCCAGTGATTGGCTGTGTTTATTAACAAGCAGAGATCACTCACACTTAGAATTGCTCTGAATTTGACTTGAAGTTATGCTGTAAATTACTGTTTTTAAAATGTTGCTGCTGTTCATTTGTTGTTCTGACTCATAAGAATTAATTGAAGAATATAAATATTCCCATGTTGTACCACTCTGAGCACCAGGAATCCTTTATTGGATAGACTTTTGATGCTACTCTAATAAACAGAATCATTTATGAAGACAAATATCAGCATCCATGCTCAGTCTTTCTTGTTCTCTCCATAATGCTGCTAGAAGAGTTGTGTGTTCTTTTTCTGGCTCCTTTATCTCTAGCATATGCAACTGAGTGAATCACTTTTGAGAAGCATTTCAAAGTTTTTGTGTATCATGACCCTTAATGCATATAATCTGATTTTTTTTTAAAAAACAGCCTCTAAACTGTCATCACTCCCCTCTATAAAGTATACAGCATATCCATGTGCAAGTGGCCATTTTGCCATAGAATTAGCCACCCAGGGTTAAATGTGCATTGGGCGTGGCTATAGGTCATTTGACATTTTTTGAAGTGTTGCTGTCTGCCTGTCTGCTTTAGAAGAATTGTTCTGGGATGTTAGTCTTCTTATAGGATGAAGCAGTGACCTTTCCACCATTTTAATGGATTTCTCTTCATTTACACTGCTTGGTTGATAAGGGTCTTTCTGCTTTGGGTTTTATCTTTCAAGGTTTTGGAGAGTTTTTTTCTGCCCTACTCTTTGCAAGGAAGTAAGAAGTGTGACAGAAAGGTGTGATTTTTAATTTACACCAAAGTTCTCAACAAATAATGACTTTTCACACCCTGTTCTTGCTGCTTAGCCTGGGGGAGGAGTTGTATGGCTACTGTTGTCATATCAAATTTAATCCACTCCTGTAATTCAGAAAGGTATTCCTCTTAAACTTAACCCTTTTAAGTCGCTGAAATCTACTGGCACAAGAGCATAAGCTGAAGTGCATGTGTTTTGGAGGGTCTCTGCTGTTTAGGTAGGAAATGCTGACACCATGATGCAGGGTGTCTTGACTGCTACTGTAAGAAACAGGCTGGTTCATCATTATGGATGAAAATGAAAATGGTTTTATTCAAGGATTTATTTTTTTTGGGTGGGGGGTTTTGAGCACAGTGGACCAGGTGCTGATGAGGTTTGTGAAGGTGAATCCTCTTGTTAGCCTGGAGTTTGCTGCAGGCTCAGGATATGGAAGGAAATGTTTGGCCAGCAATGCCAGACACTTGTATTCTCATCTGAAAAACTGACTCAAATAATGTCCTCTAATGTTGTTTGCTGTGGATTGCTAGCATGGTCATGGAGCACTTGGTGCTCCTTTATGTAGTAGAGCTAAAAGACATCAATAAGAAAATTCCCCTTGGAGAGAATTTTCTGCTGCTGAGAAGTTTGCAGCATGGAACAAGCTGTGTCTTTATAAGTAATCTTCCTCTTGGGCGATTGCTGTTGATTTTGGTATGCGATGTACCCATCTTCATCATCCTAGTGAGTCCTTGGGGCAAGGGGCACACAGTATGTGCAGGACAGATTCACCTGGAGGGCTGATGTATGTGCCCCGGGTCCCTGAGGGATTCTCTGGCTGCACTTTGCTTCCCAGGGTGCCTGCTGCATGTTCCCTGGTAGTGCTGGGGCCTGGAGAATGGGACTAGCAAATAATCATAGTCCCCTCTCCTCCATCTTCCAGGAGCTTTATTGTCCCTAACTGTTGGTAACTGAGGGTTAGGTATTTGCTGGGCACCTGCCCTGCATGGTGGTGCAGAGAGGGTTAAGTTGCTTGATTAACTATAAACATATATGTGACAGACTCTTATCTTATGGTGGGGTGCTTTGGGTTTTTTTCCTTCTGTAAAATGTCAGCCATTTCCTGATGAGCCTGGTGGTGGTGAATTTCACACCCTTTTTCTTCTCTGTGTGGAAACCTGGGTGTTAATGGTACCGGAGCAGGTCGTGTTTTATAAGGAATGAGGCTGTCTCAGAGCAGAGGGAAAGCAGAGAAGGGAGAGGAGGTGAGGAAAAGGATCCAAGTAAACTGCCACTTATAACAGGCATTAGTTGGATTATTTCGCACCATTTTTTATTCAGAGCATGTAAATATATCATTATTCTCCAAGTGCATTTTTTTCTTCTGAAATGTTGGAGTTCAGTTCAGCATAAAAATAATCCTCTCTTTTCATTTTACAGAGAAATTGAGCATTGCAGCAGCTGAAGATGGAAAATTGGTCAGTTGAGCAAGTCTGCAACTGGTTGAAAGAGAGAAATTTAGGAGAACTAGTTCCTAAGTTCCGTGGTAAGCAATTTTGTTGTTTGGGAGGGGATTCTTCAGTATTTCTTGCTATGCCTTTAACTCGCACTGCCTACCTTGTTTTGGGGCATGTGTGTATATAGTAACTTCAGACTTTTATAGAAAGTTATTAGGGTGAGAACTGACATAGATCTGATAAAGCAACATGAGTGTTCAGATTTATTCCGAAGTCTCTGAGAAATGTTGGGGGATGAGATTCAGCCTGGATATAAATAGAGACATCCCAAATCAGAGCTGGCAGTTTAAAAGTCTTGACAGGACCTATTTTATGTTGTATAAATTTTTGGAAATAATGCAACTGTAGTGTGTAAATGTTTTGTGTCTGAGGATATAAACACTCTACAGAAGAATGCATAAGTAAATGTTATGTGGACAGGATATTTGTAGTGTGTTCTCTTAAAAAGCTTCTTTTCCTTCATTAACAAGTAATAGTCTGCTGTGGTCTAAGCAAGGCCTGATTTAAAGCCTTAAAATACTCACTTCACTGCTTCTGTGTATTTCAGACTTGGCTTTTTGTCAGGGGAAGGTATCTGGCCAGTGACTGGGACTCCTAGCACTGCTTGGGAAAGGACAGTAGCAGTTAAAGGTGGTTGTTGGCAGTAGAAAGCATCCTTACCTTTGACCAGTCCTCCATCATTGTGCTTTTAGGCATATAGAATGTAACTGTAACTATGCAGCTATTTTACAGCAATTCTTTTATCCCCTTCAATCTGCAGAGGAAGAAGTATGTGGAGCAGCTCTTCTGGCCCTTAATGATCGTATGGTGCAGCAGCTAGTGAAGAAGATCGGGCACCAGGCAGTGCTTATGGACCTGATTAATAAATATCAGCAACAAAAAAGTGAGCTAGAGCCCCTTGCATACTGTTGTGAAGCAGCTTCTCAAAAGTTTCCAGATGTAATCAGTAGGTGAGTTTGTACATGGCACAGAAAATAATCAGCCTGGGTATAGCTGTGTTCTTTTCATGCATTTTAAAACTGGCATTTACTAGTCTTTCAGCTGTAACTGGTTTTTATATTTTGAATATCTGTAACAACATGTGAAATACAAAATAAGATTATTACCGTGTGGTTTTAAATAGGGCATCAACATTCCTGAACGCCACCATTAATTAATTTAAACTGCTCTTCATATCCAGTTCTAGAACCTAATTTTCATTTGGATGAAGCACTGTCAGACTTTGACTATAGATAAAATTTTCTCTATTTACAATATTGGGCTTTTGAAGAACTTACTTTTAAATGCTTGCAAGTCTTGGAGTAAAATAATGATTTACCCAGAGATAGTATTTATGTCACAGGTATATTTAAATTCAGTTTCTCACAGGAAACTCTGAGTTTGATCTAGATATTAAGCATTTGATAATCCCACTGTGTGAAACTGCATAGATCTTTAGAAAAGAGATTCTAGGGATATTGTATTCAATGTGTGTGTTCTGGCTCTTAGTTGAGCAGGTTTTCTTTGTTTCTTTAGAGTTTCTTGTGGTGGTGATGAGGGGACGACGGCAGAGTTTGGGGGAGAGTTGGTTGGGGGAGGTTTGGGTGTGGGGTTTGGTTGTTTTGGTTCCCCTCATCGCTTTGCTCTTTTCTAATCTTTTGCAAATCTTGCAGGACTACTTTTTTCTGGATGTCTTGGCTGAGGAGAGACATCCTGAGCTCTGAGCAGTCCCTTGTAAACCCAAGAATCCTGGCAGTAGGGAATGGCTTGCCATGGATGCAAGATGCTCTTTTTTGAAGGAAAGGACTCTAGCACTAAGACTGCATTAGGCATGGTAGTAGCCCAGTAGGACTAGAACCGTAGAGCATTCTCTGTAACCTTTGCCTTCATCCAAAAGAAGTCCAGATTGTGCACTCTGAGGTGATTCCATAGAGCAAACCAAAGCATAATAAATGGTGTTGACTGGGTTATTTCCAAACAACTTGCACTTATGAGCAGAACTAAACTGCTTGTGCAGATAGTACTTATACTTGTGTAAGTATTTATGAAACTCCTTGTGTAAATGGTCCTGCATCATTGGAGGGAAGAGGATTGCAGGAAGAAGACAGTGTCATCACATGTATGATTTACCATAGACCTGAAGGATATAATCACAACCAGTCTCGGTTCTCTGCACTAGGGTCCTGCTTCACTGGATTTATAGGAAGCTCCTTCTCTGGAGGTAGAACAACTGTCTGCTGTGAAGAAGACTTCTGCATGTAGGCCTTGTAGTTCATCCACAGTGTGGTTGATACACCATGATTTCAGCAGAGTAGCTCAGGTGAAAACATGTCCTTATGCTAAGAGCAGTTTGAATACTGCTTTGGATATTTAGCTTTCATCCTTGACTTTGTCAGATATGTTTGGCTAAACTGCATCTTGGATGTGACTGTTCCTCATGTGCTTTTCAAGTCCTGCAGGTCAGGTCTTGCACCTCACCAAAAGCATGCAGTTTGCAGCAGTGTGAGGGCACAGCTTTGCTGTGATGCTCTGCAGACTCCAAGAAAAATTAAATGCTTAAAATACCAAATGTTAGTGAATAGAATTTACATTGGAATCTTTTTTTGCCTAGTCTCCTTCCTATAATAAGATACTGATATCCTTCTATTTACAGGGAAGATGAGTAAATAAGCTGCTATTTCTGGAACTTTTTCTGTGTCACCCAGGATGACAGAATAAAACCCAAGCATTTTTAAGATGCATTCAGCCATGCATTTTAGGTTGAGTAAAAAAAATCAATATATTTTATGCAGTTTGGGTATAAAACGGAAAAGCTCCTATAGTAAAAAGAGTACTTTGTGATAAAACTAAAAGCTGTATCCTCATATGCAGGTAGCTGTAACTTTTCTTATCTCTGGAGTGCTTGTCTTAGTGATGTAGGTTGAAATTATTTTGTCTGTTCAGTACATCTTGAACAAAATCCTTTAAGAATAATTTCTTTTGACCTAATTCAAGGGCTCATGACTCAGACACTGTTTTGTCTATGTAAGATTCATAGTTTCTCAATATATGTGAAGTGTACTCACATTTCCTGCACTGCTCAGTGATGTTAGGCTGAATTGCAGAGTGCAAAGTCTCTGTGCTAAGCTTTGATGTTAGTAGCATCTGTACTACTAACAGCAAACTAGTACTAAGTTAGTGTGTGGTCCCACAGTGGCTGGGAACAATGGTGAAAACTCAGCCTGTGTGTTCCTAGCCTTCCTCCTGTGGTGCTTGAGCTGAGGTGAAAACCAACCACCTCTTCTGTTTTGTAGAATTATTTCTCAGTCAGACCAGTTCCCAGAACTAGCTCACCCTGCCAGGACCAGTGGCAGGATGGAGAAGGCACCACTCAGGGCAGGGGACAAAGCAGTTGCAACACAGTCTCCTTCTGGGTCAGCTGAAGTCACTGTGGAGCTTCCAAGAGCAGTCAGCAGTATTTCCCTGTTGCATTGCTCAGGTGAATGCTACCCTCAGTGCTTGTTGGTGCACTCTTGACTGCCACCTCTTTATCCTGGTGTCCTTAGCATGTCCTCTGACTGTGTGTGAAATGTGCTGAGCTCACCTCCCAACTAGAAACAGAAGTACAGTCATTGGTTCAACGTGGAGTTTTGAGTACGATAGGTGAACACTTTCTGTGTGGAACCATTGGTTCAATGTGGAGTTTTGAGGACGATAGGTGAACACTTTCTGTGTGGAAGTAATGGACTTGTGAAAGGACAGCAAATGTGACTTACATCTCCAGCAGTTTGAATTAGGACACAGAAATAGCATTTTGTGTCTGTCATTGACAAGTATGAGTGTATGAGGAGCTCACACATAGACATTGCCAGGTAAATATTAAGATGCTTTCCAATTTCAAGATCGATCATGGCTAGGAGCCACACAGAGAACATACTAGGGTGGGATTCTTTGTTTGTTTGCTTTAACTGCATAGCTGAAAAATATTCATTCATGAAGAGGGAAAATTCCCCTTATAAACTCGCCAAGTGTCACTTCTAGGAACAGCCTTTTATGTGCTGAGTGCAGCTGAGGCTGGAACAGTTTCTAAAGAATCTTTAGAGTTCAGGCGTTCTGAAGAGATGAAGTTTAGAAAAAAAGTGGTTGATGACTGCCACAAATTCTTGGCAGCATAACAGTATCCCCTATCTTAGCTCTGCCTTTCCCTCAGTACAGGGTAAAACTGTTGATATTTGCTTTTACCAACAAAGGAAGAAATAACAGGAATATGAGGAGAGACAGAGGTGGACACAACGGTTGAGTGGAAAGCAGGTGTTTGGAGAGGCACACAGCAAAGTGAATATCTGGAGCTTTTGGTGCTAGTGATGAGCTAGAGTTGGTGAAAATAA
>NW_008651401.1:0-9755 GCF_000695815.1 Acanthisitta chloris
CTCACAGGGACACCCACACGGGGACACCCGCACAGGGACACCTGCACAGGGACACCCACACGGGGACACACTCACACGGACACCCAGTCAGGGACACCCTCACAGGGACACACTCCCGGGGACACCCTCACACAGACACCCTCCCGGGGACACCCTCACAGGGACACCCAGTCAGGGACACCCTCACAGGGACACACTCCCGGGGACACCCTCACACAGACACCCTCCCGGGGACACCCTCACAGGGACACCCAGTCAGGGACACCCTCACAGGGACACACTCCCGGGGACACCCTCACACAGACACCCTCCCGGGGACACCCTCACAGGGACACCCAGTCAGGGACACCCTCACAGGGACACACTCCCGGGGACACCCTCACACAGACACCCTCCCGGGGACACCCTCACAGGGACACCCAGTCAGGGACACCCTCACAGGGACACACTCCCGGGGACACCCTCACACAGACACCCTCCCGGGGACACCCTCACAGGGACACCCAGTCAGGGACACCCTCACAGGGACACACTCCCGGGGACACCCTCACACAGACACCCTCCCGGGGACACCCTCACAGGGACACCCAGTCAGGGACACCCTCACAGGGACACACTCCCGGGGACACCCTCACACGGACACCCTCCCGGGGACACCTGCACAGGGACACGCAGTCGGAGACACCCTCCCAGGGACACCCTCCCAGGGTGCCTGAGTGCATCATGTGGGCAGCCTAAACCCCTGGGCAAGTCCCACCTGGCACAGGAGCCAGGGAGCTCCCAGCTGATGGGGAATGAGGGGACTGGGCAGGGGTTGTGGGGCATCGCTCTGCCCTGTTCCCACTCTGGGCTTGTGCAAGCTGAGCCCTGCTGAGTCTGGCCAGGGCCATTGACATGATAATACTATTAAACCTCAGCAATTTGAACAACAATCACCCAACAAAAGCCTCAGGGGAGATGCTGGATATATCTGGGGCGGATGGGGGGTTGTGGATTCTGGGAACCCCAGGGAATCCCCAGGCAGCTTCCCAGTGTACTGACTCATCTCAGCAGGTTTTGCTACCTGCTCAGGGCCACCACACACCACCAACCCTCTTCCAGCCCTCAGGGTGGGATTGTCCCCGTAGGATTAGTCCTGGGACCTTGGGTGCGACAGCCCCTCCTTTTCCTCTGCCCCTTCCCATGGAGAAGCTCTGGTGTTTCTCTTGTCCTTCCCAGAGACCACAGAGCAGGACATATGTCTGCCATACCTTATGCCTCTCTGATATTCCTCTAACCTGTGTTACTGGCCATGGAAACAGGAGCTGTGGTGCTCTGGGGACATCAGAATGGAGCTCATAGCGCTGGAGAACAGCAAACACTCCTGGGTTAGGGTGTCCTGGGCTGCACCTGTCACAGCAGGTGGAGGCAGGGGGGACTCTTCCAGCGTGTGCTGGGCCCAGGGCTGGGCTGCCCAGTGCAGGAGACAGGGACAGACTGGAGAGAGCCCAGTGAAGGGCTGTGGAGGTGATGGAGGGACTGGAGCATCTCTGCCATGAGGAGAGGCTGAGAGAGCTGGGACTGCCCAGCCTGGAGCAGTGCAGGCTCAGGGGATCTCATCTGTGTAGATAAACACCCAGAGGGAGGGTGCAGAGAGGATGGAGCCAGGCTCTGCCCAGTGGTGCTAAGGGACAGGCTCAGTGGGCATGGGCACAAACTGACACGCAGGAGATCCCTCCAAGCATCAGGAAACACTTTTGCATTGTGAGCAGCTCCTCTAGAATGACCCAAAAGAGCTTATTTGCTCAACTTGATGTCCTCCTGCCC
Source organism: Acanthisitta chloris (assembly GCF_000695815.1). Lineage (NCBI taxonomy): Eukaryota > Metazoa > Chordata > Aves > Passeriformes > Acanthisittidae > Acanthisitta > Acanthisitta chloris. The sequence goes on from NW_008651401.1 coordinate 1,807, forward strand.
CAAGCAAACACTTCTGAAATTAAATGTCTTGTTTTATTTTGGTGCTTTTTAATACCTTGAAACGGGTCAGGTCAGGTCAACCTGCTGCCCACGCTGCTTCCAATGCAGCCCAGGACACAGGTCGTTTCAGGGCTGTCAGGGCAGATTGCCAGGTCACATCCCATTTGTCACCCAGCAGCACCCCCAAGACCTTCTCCCCAGGGCTGCTCTCAACCCACCCAGCCCCCAGCCCGTGCTGGTGCTGGGGGTCGCCCTGACCCAGAGGCAGGACCTTGCACTTGGCCTGGCTGAACTTCATGAGGCTCACAAGAGCCCAAATAATTTGGGGATTTCATAGAATCAGCAAATCCCAGAACAGTTCGGGTTGGGAGGACCTTAAAACTCATCTCATTCCACCCCCTGCCATGGGCAGGGACACCATCCACTAGACCTGTTTGCTCCAAGCCCTGTCCAACCTGGCCTGGAACACTTCCAGGGTTGGCACAGCCACAGCTTCTCTGGGCAACCTGTGCCAGTGGAAACAGATTTATTTACTCTTCCCATATGTACCTCAAGTGTCCCGTAACAAATTTCCTCTGTTCTGCTGCCTCAGGGATGAAGGATGCTCTGTCCTGAGAGTCCCACAGTGTCACCATGGCTGTGCCAGTGAAGAGGCAGCTCACACTCAGTAGCTTCAGCAGCTGCTTGATGTAACACTTCTGATAGCCCCACACTGGAGCCTGTGGCAGCTCCCAGCTGGAGCCAGTGGAGTGCCCACAGCTGGGACAGCCACAGGTCCACCCCAGTCCCAGCACTGCAAGGACCTGAGCTGATCATGCAAGGTGATCTCTTGAGGTCAGTGGGGCTAAACATCACTCCTGGATGCAGCTGCCCCCAGAAGACAGACTGCCCACAGCTCCAGCATCAGCCCATTACCCCAAAGTGACATCTGTGTGACATTTGCTTTGCTGAGTGTCCCAGTGAAGGAGGTTTTATACATCATCCTGCCCCCCACAGCAGCCTTCAGACCTGGGAACTTGCTCTGGAAGTGGGAGAACTGCAGGTTTTCCCTGGCACAGCAGGGAATTAGGAAAGAAGCTTGGCATCTGTGAGGCTGGAGGTGCATGGGCCTGACCGTGGGGAGCTCCCTGGCAGAGTGTGAGTTTGGCCCGTCATGTCTATCCCTGACAACTTAGTTCCTTCTTCCTGATGTTGGCAGTGCCTGTGAAATTGAAGCACTGAGACCAAGGAGAAGTTCTTCAGTCATGGCTCATCTCCCAAGGTGAGAACATCACCTGTGGCCTGACAGGTCTCTGACATCTCTGACCCCAGCAACATGTCCCCATGGAGCAGCCACAGAACCCATCCAAGCTTTCCCACTGCTGGTGGCATCTCCACCATGCCCTGTGGCCTCACCAGGTTGTGTGGGTTGTCATCACACTTCCCTCCATTCGAAATAAAGAATTGCAGGACACATCCCTCGAGGGCAGGGAGATGGGCTGACTTCAAGCAGCACTTAAGACAGCAACTTTGCAAGGCGGGAGCCCCCTGCACTCCCACACCCTTGTCAGGGTGGTGATAAATAACCAACCAAGGGGACAAACCCCCTCCCCATTTCTTACCCTTTCTGTCTCTCGCCCCTTCCTCCCCCCAACCTGCTCAGGGTGACACAAAAGGGTAGCCAGGCCCCTGGGACCCTGAACCAGTTGATGGTGGGAGCAAGGCTATCACCTTGCCAAGCGTCTGTCAGCTCAGCCTGACGCAGGAGCCAAGCAGAGCCATCCTGATCCCACCAGCAAAGGCAGAAAACGATGCTCAAGCTGATTTTACGCAGATGTGGAGCAATTTGGCTTCAACAACAGGCTGCCCCACTGGAAGGGGTCCTGGCTGACAGTGGCAACGAGGTGGGGAGGTGCAGTGCCCAAACACACCCTCCAGGCCCAATGGGCAGCAACACTGGCCACAGAGCCACACACAGCACATCTCTGTATCACACCCGACAGGCTTTATATGCTGCTTCCCGAATCCCTCAGATCTCAGGCTCTAAAGCCGTAAAACAGCCAGGGAGGAGGAACAAAGTGGGGGTTCTTTCCTGAAGGAGGAGAGTGTGGGAGGAGTGGGGAGAGATGCTTTCCCTCTGTGCTAGAGCCTCGAGATGGGGCTCGCTCAGGCTCCAGCCAGCCCAAATCCCCGCAGGCCAGCGGGGGATGCTCACCCTGGCCCCAGGGACCAGTGGCATGGTAGCTTCGAAGGGGTCAGTGGCTGCTGGGGGGGTCACAGCCAGGCTGGGGGGCCCAGCAGGTGAGCCTGTGGGTGGGAGAGGTATTGGGGGGGAGGGCTGCGGCTGCTGTCTGGCACACAGCAGCACAGTGACAGGAGTGTGTCCCCTCCAAGCGTGTCCTGATGCGGGGTGCTGGTCCTGGGGGTGTTTCCTGTGGGGGGAGCCTGCTGTGAGGAAGCAAGAGGGGCTGAGGGGCAGGGGGTGTGCACAGGAGGAGGCAGAAGGGTGAATAGCCCTGGGCTCTAATCGTCCTTGTCCTTGGCCCCGTGCTTCAGGATGCGAGTGAACTCCACATAGTTGAAGTTGCCTTTCTTGTCGATGGGAGCCTCCCTGTACATCTCATCCACCTCCTCGTCAGTGAACCTGTCCCCCATGGTGGTCAGCAGCTCACGCAGGTGGTCCTCATGGATGAAGCCTGCAGGGAGGGCAGGGCATGGCATTAAGAGCGGACAGTGGGAGGGTTGAGCAGTAGCACCTTCCCCACCTCTCCTGAAGACTGTCCTGCCCAGCTCTCCCACTCTGGAGCTGCTTGAGCACTGTCCCCGGGGATTTGGCCCCAGGCCTGTGCTGGCTGCATGCCTGAGGGGCTGTGTGGGGGGCTGTGCTGTACCTGATGCCTCCTCATCAAAGCAGGCGAAGGCATTGCGGATGACGTCCTCAGGGTCGGTGCCATTCAGCTTCTCCCCAAACATGGTGAGGAACATGGTGAAGTTGATGGGCCCTGGTGCTTCGCTCATCATGCCCTCCAGGTACTCATCAGTGGGGTTCTTCCCTGAGGGACACAGGCAGAGATGTGAGTGCAGGGCCCTGGCCCCTCCACTCCCACCCATGCACACAGCTGGATGGGGCTTTGCTTCATTGCAAATGAGTTTGCTGGCTCATGCTCACCCACTCCACCAACACGGGGAGGAGCTTTCACAGTGCCCAGTGCTCCCTCTCTCAGCATCTCTCCCCATGCTTTAATCCATACTTGGAACCAAGCTCTGCCAGGCTCAGCCTTGGGGGAGATGCAGTAATTAATTTGGGGGTTACCAGGAACAAACCCACAGCTTTTCCCATTCCCCTGGCAGCTGACACCCAGCTCCCCCAAGGAGAGGGGCAGCAGTATCCGCACACGAGCCTTGTGCTGCTGATGTCCCCAGCACTCTTCCACCATGGGTGCACCAGGGATGGTTTAACCTCCTCTGCTGAGGTCTGTGCCCCCAGCACTGGCCCCTCTCTGCTCCCGGAGCTCAGCTCACCAGGAGGAGGGAGATCCCTCCCACGGCCAGGCAGGACCTCCAGAACAGGTTTGGCTGCCAGGTCAATCATTGACAGACCTCCCAGAGTGTAATGGAGGTACTGCTGGGAGAGGGAGGAGGCAGTCATGGTCTGCAGCAAAAGAGAACAGGCTCTGGGCGGGGAGTGGGGACAGACCTGCAAGTCTCAACCAGTCAAGGTATCACACCAGCATTGGGACCAGCCTTTGTCACCATGGCTGAGAGTAACGGGAGGGCTTTGTTCCATGGGGAACAACTCCAGGTGACATTCGGGGGTGAGACTATTCAAATACTCCATGGCTGCAGCTCGTGGTTGCTCCCAGGGCAGAGCTTCTCCAGCCCCAAGGGTCTCTTCCCTTCTGGTGAGCACAGCTGTAAGAGCAACACACTGAGCTACTGCCCTGGGATGCCTCACAAACACACCTTCTGTGGTCAGTTGGTGCCAGCAGAGAAATTTCCCCAGGTTTTAAGGCATCCCACCACAGCTGATCTCCAGCACTGGGGAGGTCACCCAGCAGCTGTCCCCACTCCTGAGGAGGTGCTGGGGTAGAGGGGCCATGGGATGGGGTCTGCTCACCCAGGGAAGCCAACATGTCATGCAGATCCTCCTTGTCGATGAAGCCGTCGCGGTTCTGGTCGATCATGTTGAAGGCTTCCTTGAACTCCTGGATCTGCGACTGGTCAAACATGGCGAAGACATTGGAGGTGGCGCGCTGGGGGCGCTTCTTGGTGGTCTTGGCTTTGGCACGTTTGCTGGACATCTTGTCGGCTGTGGTGGTACCTGGGGGCAGGAGCAGAGGGTTGGGGACAGGCAGAGCCAGGGGAGGGGGCAGAGCAGGGGCAGGGACACAGCTCCTGGCACCTCCAGTCCTGTGCCTTGGTTTCCCTGGGCATCACTCAGTTTGGCAACTGGGAGATAAGGCAGTTGCAGGGCTGGAAGTGGGGACAGGCAAGACTTGGGCTCTGATGAGTCCCCTGAGCAGGCAGTGCTCACTGCACCCCTCCCCAAGGGCTGTCCCCCAAGGGCTGCAGGCAGCCCCCAAACCTGCTTGCTGTGTGTCTCCTCCGCATCCCAGGCACAGGGAGAGATGCCCAGCGCAGCACCCAGCTGGGTGCCAGTCCCAGGGGCCGTGGGGGTGGGTGACTTGGCATTTTGGGCAGTGTAGCCATGCCCCCCCAGGCTCCCCTCTCTCTGGCAGGGCTCTCCTAGGACCCAGCCCGGGTCAGTGGGTTTCCCTTGCACCCTCCATGTCGAAGCGCAGGAGCAGCCCCAGCACCCAGCACCCAGCGGGAAGGGGTTATCTACTTCGGGCACATTCCTCACATACCACTGCTTCCCATCCCCCTCCATCTATCCGTCCATCCATCCCACCTCCTGCCGGGTCAAAGGCCGCTTGCTGCTGCCCTCCCTGCCCGGGGAGCCCAGGGGAAGGGCCGCGAAGCAAAGGGGAGAGGGGACCATTGCCCTCGGGGGGCTGTAGAGCCCCTGTGGGGCAGAGGAGAGTGTCCAAGCGGCACCAGGACTGTGAGGTGCAAAGGACTGGTGTTGTTACAGGCAGTGAATGCCAGGAGAAGGAGAGAGCCTGCGGTGGGGGGCAGCTGTGAGATGGACAGACCTCTGGGGACACAGCTGGGGCAATGTGTGTCCCATAGGGAATGGCAGAGGGACCATGCAGGCCCCAAGCACCACCAAGGCAGGACCAAGTCAGGAAATCCAGACTGGGGATTCCTTCCCCCAGCAGAGCTGGGCTGGGGCACAGAGCCCACTCCCACCCTGGGATAGCACTCAGACCCCTTCACAGCCTCCAGGCAAGGGCTGGGGATATCCCCATGCTGCCAGGCTGAGGGATGCAGTCAGTGTTGAGGACACTGCACTGTGGGTGCTGGGGACACAAATGGGGTCTGGATGGGTGCTCAGCACTGCCAACCACCACCAGTGCTGCCTGAGAGGAGGATGCTCAGGCTGCTCCCAGGGGAATCCTACCAGCAGGATGCCAGCAAAGCCCAGCTTGGCAGAGGGACAGTCCCGTGGGACAGGCTGGCCCGAGGTCAGCCCAGGGTAGGACACTGCTCAGAGCCCTCGTGTTTCTGTCCCACATAGCTCCTCCAGCACTCCCCACACCATACCCTCTTTTCAGCTCTTACCATCCTCTCCTGCTAACCCCTATTTCAAGGGGTAGCAGAGGCAGGGGCTGTGGCAACCACCAGCCTGGTCCCCAGCCTGCTGTGGTCCCCAGGCTTCCCTAGTTGGGCTGTGCTGGGGGCAGCAGGCAGTGCCAAATCTCAGCTGACACCATGGTCACCAGCCAAGCTCAGAGCAAGCTGAGGACTTTCCCTGCACCCCAACACCCTCTCCCACCTCACTGTGGGAGCATCCACCAAGCCTAAGCAGGGCCTTCATCTGCATGGGACATGCCCCATGTCCTCAGGAGACACACCCTGCCTGGGATGGAATCCACACGGCCCTCAGCCTCTCCCTTGCACTGCACCCAGCACCTGACAGTAGCCATCAATCACCCCACCATCCCCTAACCCTCCATCCTTTATCGGTGCCCACCAGGGAAGGGACATTTGCCACCAGCCAGCCCAGGACTGGGGAGCTCAGCTGTGCCCAGCCAAGGGGAGCAGCAGGACTGGGGTGCTCAGCTGTGCCCACACTGGATGGGCAGGAGACCTCACCCCCCAAAACCCGTAACTGTCCGCTGCTTCCTCCAGCACTACTGCACAATGAAGCTCTTTGCAGAAGGACAACCTCTCTCTGCATGCCCTGCCAGGCACCACAGTGTGCAAGTGACATCCCCAGGCAGCGTGTGCTGGTCACATCCCATGGCAGCAGCGTGGGGAAGCTCAGTTCCACACCACAACTCCACCAGGCCAAGTCAGAGCCAGCAATACAGTCTCTGCCACTGGCCCACAGCACTGGGCTCAGCTTTCAAAACACACCAAATTATTAGCAGAATTACTAGCAGAAGATTAGAGACATAAGCAGGAGTTTTGTTCTCACCACATGAATTAATATTATCCAAATATTTACCCTGTCCCAGCTATGACTAACAGCAATACAGCTTGGCACCCTCCCCAGAGGGACAGTGCTCCTTAAGGGGATTAAGTATGATTTGGACAGCACCATAGATCTGCTGTTTGATCCAAAATATGCCCTGGAAAGATGCTCACTCCCAAGGTCCAGCTCAGCTATTCTATCTCTGCTGTTAGAGAGCCTCCTTGGGCCAGCTGGGACTTGGGAAGAGACTTTTTTGGGTCAGTGTGGGGAAAGGTTTGTGTGCATCAGACGCAAGGGATCTGCAGCAAGGACTGATTTGGCTGGGGTGGTCCCTGCTTTGCACAAGGGTGTGACAGCTACGCTCCCCTGGTGCTTGAGGCCATGCTTCCTGGGATTCCCAAACACCCTGTGCCCAGGGAACACACAGCCATGATGCCCTGCATGTTAGGGTGGACTTGGCTAAGACAAACGGTGCAGCCACCAAGCCTCCAGCTTCCTCCTTGGTAAAAGGGAAACCCATTGAGACTGGTCCTTCTCCTGCCACCCTGTGCTGAAAGTCCCATCCCACAGGTGCTCCAGCCCAGGAGCTGCAGATCTCAGCCAAGGAGGTCAGTGCTCGGGTGACACCATGACAGCCACATGCTGACCTGATCACCAACTCGCCCTGTCACCAGCTGCCTTAATCCCTTGTCCTTCTGCCACTGCTCCTGCCAGGACGATCTCCCAGCCTCCTGCGCCACAAGGCTTGTGCCACCTCCACCTAGAAGCTACGCCCAAGGGACCACAGGGCTGGCTTAAAGAGTTCATAAGTTAGTAAATAGTTTAGTTTTCCAGAGAAAGAGGAAAAGACCCACAGTTATCAGAAATATAAACTACCATGTGTTTCCTCTTTGGTAAAAACCAAACTAGCAGCTCCATCCTGGTGCTGCTTCCTGGCTATGCTGGGGAGGGTGGGACAAGCCAAAGGGCCATGGCAGTGCTGCCAGTGCAGGCAGCCTTGTCCCATATCCATCTTCCTCCCTCCTGCCTTCTCCCCTTCCCTGCAGCTCCTCCTGTGCTGGTCCAGCTCACTATCCCTGCTGGAAGACAAAGGAGTGGGAACTTGCTGCTGGGCTGATCAGGCTGTGGCGCGCTGGGTGGCACAAAGGAGGGCAGGGAGAGGACAGGGCTGCTCCCCTGGCAGCAGCAGCAGCCCCTGTGGTGTGCACATGTATTCAGAAGCTATGATCTCCAGGGACATGCTGCTAAGGGTTTGCCAAGAGTGGCTCCTCCAAAGCTGTCATGCAACCGCAGGACCAGCAAGGCTGCCCTGCCACTCCCAGCACAGCTGGGCAGGGACAGCATCCACTCCAGCCAGCTCCTCTGTGCCACCACATCCCGGCAGCCAGAGGCATGATGTGCATCTGCTGGATGCTTTGGGTCAGGGTAG
>NW_008651401.1:9816-11480 GCF_000695815.1 Acanthisitta chloris
GGACAGTACTCCAGGACAAACAACGACTCCTTACTGGGACTGTAGTGAAATTTCTGTCCAATGTCCCTTGCCAAAATGAGTTGCTAGTACCAACGAGCCACAACACAGCCATGGTCACCAGCAGGCAAGCACTGGCCCAGCACCACACACGGCCACTCACACCTCAACACCTGACAGCCCTGCTGTGGGTGCAGTCCTGCACAGGGAGCAGTTCCATCCCCTCTCCCAGGGTCGCACGAGGGCCAGCGAGGGTGAGGTGGTACCACACAGCATCCCACTCTGACACAGGAGACTGCAAGGTAGCACTGCAGCCAGGGCATCCTTCCCCCTGTAAAGGTTTGCCACCTGCAGGCATCTTTACCAGCACCAGCACTGCCCTGGAGTGGACATCCCACCTCCAGAGCCAGCAGGACACATGGACCAGGGTGTCACACTGCAGGAGTGAGCAGGGAGCAGCTCATCTTCCCTGCTTAATTTGTTATTAAACCTTCCCTTTCCTCCAGCACAGGACACACACAGCCTGGGGCTCAGGTTCTGCTTTCCTTTTGCCTTCAAACTCCCTTTCCCACATCCATCTCCGATAAGGCCATAAAAGGAGCAGAATGCCAGCCACCTCCATTTCTGCAGTGTCAAGCAGGCCAGGGACTCCTCCCACAACTCCCAGTGCCTCTGGCTGACAGTGTGGCTCCCCTGGCACTGGGACCCCTCAATCAGTGGGGCTGAGCAATGCCCATCCTTGGGATGAACACCCAGCACCTCCCAGTGCCAGGGGAGGCTGGGAAATGAACCATGGGACAGCAGGTCTTCATGGCCTCGGGCCACCAGCATAACATGCCCTGCCCAGGGTTTACTACTTTCCCAGGAGCATTAAGGGGCTCACCTCGGCGGGGGAATCTGGCCGCAGTGCCTCAGAGGGGGAGGTGACCGCAGACTCCTCCTACAGCCGCTCAGAGCCTGCCAGGGAGAAGGAAAAAATTCCAGAGACTTAAGGAACCCAACCATCTTTGGTCAGCCGCGGTGGTTGTTGACACTTCGGGATGTTCCGCTCCAAATAATGCTGCTCCGGCCGCTGCCTCCTCCTACCCATCCATGTTTTAGAGCTTCCCTGGCTTTTATCACAGTCGAAACGTTCTGTACCAAAAGGGCATGCCCGGGAGGGAAGCCAAGAGGACCTCAAGTTTTCATGGGAAAGGCTAAACAAAACACAACATCCCTCTGTTTAAGGCTAAGGGAAATGAGCTAAATAAAGCTTTTCTGCCTTGCAGCAGTTTATTGCCTGAAGTTGCTCCCTGGTCACTGGGAAGATCTCTGGAGCGTCCCACATGCATCCAGACTTTGGCTCTGGCCACCGGCAAAAGGACTTGGGGGAAAACCAGATGTTCCAGACAGGAACCGTTCTCACAGATCAGAGGAGGGGGTTGAAGCCGCAGGCAGCAGGATCTGCTCCTGCATCTCTGCCAGCCCGGGGAAGCCGGGATGTCCCACCTCCAAGGCATCGTGGACAGTCACCCAGAGCTCAGCTCAGGACTGATCCGCATCTGCCCTTGCCGGGACACCCCTGCCGGGCCCGGCAAGAGGTTGGCCAGGCAGACGGTGCCAGCCAGGGCGCCCCGGGAATCCTCCTGCCACCGCGTTACCCCGTCCCCGGGCTGACCCCGACACCG
>NW_008651402.1:0-309 GCF_000695815.1 Acanthisitta chloris
GAGGGAGGGATATTGCGGGACAGGGATGTGGACGGGCACGGGGACATGGGGAACGAAGGAGCCTCGGGGGATTGGGAAGGGTTCTGCATCTCTCCTTCAGGCCTGGTATGGCTTTGTCCGTGGCTGTGCACAGCCTGGGAGAGCTGGGATTGGCCAGCCTGGACAAGAGCAGCTCCAGGGAGACCTCAGAGCCCCTTCCCGTGCCTAAAGGGGCTTCAAGAGTGCTGCAGAGGGACTTGGGACAAAGGGCTTGGAGAGACAGGACACAGGGAATGGCTTTCACTGCCTGAGGGCAGGGGCCGATGGGAG
>NW_008651402.1:715-16781 GCF_000695815.1 Acanthisitta chloris
CATGAGCTCCCAATCCTGTTGTGCTCAGCTGCACCAGCACTACCTAACCCCATCCATGCAATGTGCTTATTTGTAGCAAACGTTCATTTCATTGCAGTTCTCATTCCCTCTCCTTGTGCTGTAGCCACATCCTGTGGAAAAATCATACAGAATCTGGTTCTCAGACTGGATTTGAACACACCCTATTCAGGTCCCAAGGGAATGTGACAGAGTTCTTGCTGTTTGTTTATAAGAGTATAAACCAGCCTGGGAATACATGTTGGGGCACCTGCTGTGCCTGCCGCGGGGGCTGGGTGCTAATTCCTGCTTCCAACGTGTCCATAATGACCAGGAAGGACAAAACCTGCCACTGGAGGAGGTCCTGGCAAAGGGCTGGGCTGGAATTTGGCTCGAGGCTGTGAAAGGCTCCTGGAAAGCTTTGCTTTTCCGCGTCCTGGTTCAGTCAGTACAGCAGGTGGCACTTGAGGAACATGTGTTTTCCATGGAAAACAACACCTGCTTCCCCGTGGGATGCAGGGGAGATGGTTTAAATATCAACATAGCCATAACTCTAATCAAAATATCATCTCTGCCCCCGTGTTGACACTGGGAACTCACTGCCAGGTTGGCCTTGGGCTTCAGGTGACACCTGTTGAGGTGTACCGAGGCCATGCAGGAGGTGACTCCATCAGAACCTCCTCCCAGCAGGATTTTTCCAGGGTCCTGCCCGTTCCTGACCAACAGGCATCACTCAGCTGCTCCCTGTGCTCCTGGGGGAGGTTCTGCTGATGCCACTGGGGCTGTAGGGAAGGACCAAATCCAGATCTTGGCCCTGGGTGTTAGTTCATTCCCTTCAGGGAAGACTTTTCATGAAACTGGAAATATCCATCACAAAGTGTAATATCAGTGAGACAAAAGCAGTCCTAGGGAATGAGTTGGTGTGTGGTTGAGGGGTTTCCTCTTCTGGATGTCCAATCATATTGGCTGAAGGTTGGAATCTTGGCAGGAAATTGGTGTCTGGTGACCTTAGCAAGAACTGGATTGACCTTTGGTATGTTTGGAATCATAGAGCCATGGGATCATGGAACCATAGGATCATGGAATCGTGGAAACATGGAAAAATGGAATAATGGAATTGCAGAATCTCAAGGTTAGAAAGGACCTTTAAGATCGTCAAGTCCAAGCAATGAACCAGAACAGACATTGTTTGAAACAATCACAGGCAAAGCTGCAATTCACCTGGTGATAATTTCAGGCTTAAACACCTTTAAAGTTCCCAAAATCTCCTGAGAAGAATATCCAAGTGGTGTTTGCTTTCTGCTGCAGGAGCTGCCCAGGGGAGGCTCTGGCCAGGCACCTGCAGGCACCAGTTTGATGTGCTCAGTGGTGTTTTGACAACAGGACATTTTCCTGTGTGTGCTGAGGGAATGTTTCTGCAACCTCTGTTGGTTCAGTTTTCTCCAAACCCAGAGAGATTCATAGAGTCTGGAATGGTTTGGGTTGGAAGGACCTTAAGGCTCATGCAGTGCCACCCCCTGCCACGGACAGGGACACCTTCCACCAGCCCAGGTTGCTCCAAGACCCATGCAACCTGGCCTGGAACACTCCCAGGGATGGAGACTCCCCCTAAAGCTGAAAAACCAACTGGGAACTGAAAAATAATCCAAAACCTTTAATCTAGGACTAAAGCCAAGCCCAAAGTGGTCAAGGAGGGGCCCAGAGTCCCTCAGGCAGACACAATCTGGTGTTCAGCTCTGTGACTGTGTAGGATATTCCCTGTACTGAATGATCAGCTTTCCCCACTGATGTCTGTTGTGTTGCTTCTCTCTTCCCATGTTTCTCACACAGAGCTCCATTTCAATGTTTCCCAACAGCTTGTGAACACTTTGATTGGGTTCCTGTTCCTCTCACAGCACATTTGGCCTCCAGAGGAGGGGAAGGAATTGAGAATAACCAAGTCAATGAGGAATGCATCCCCCATCATTTCCCAGTAATGAAACTGAGCAGCCCAGGATGGATCAATGTACAGAAAACTGTTTAATTGACTCAGCCCTAGTTAGCCAATTCCTACCAACAAGCCACGAAATTCACTTTCCTGAAGAAAAACTAGATGGTATGAAGGGCAGGAAGACCAAACCTAGGTAATTAAACACAATTTGCTGTGATATGTTCATGCCACACTCTTATTCAGCAGCTCAGGACTCTGAGGTCTTTAAGCATCACATTAAAGCCCTTAATATATTGTTGATGCTTTTCAAGACGCAATAATAATAATGATTTCAGCTGTGTGAGTTAGGAGAGTGCAATGTGCTCCCACCAGGTCAACTGTGGCTGTTAGGAGACCTGAGCTCTGTTGCTATAACTCACAGGCACTAGGTGATGTGGCACAGTGGGTTTCACTGTTGGCTCGCAACACAGTGACAGGTCCTTGGTTAAACAAGGGGTGGTGAAGAGGTGGTGCCTGTGTTAGGAGGTGAAGGTGCTATAAAGCACTCGAGATGCTCACAGGTTTGGGGTTCACTGTGAAATCAAAGGAATGCTGTGCTGGGAAGCTTTGGGATGCACCATGGAGCTGGAGAGTTGGTCTCCAAGGTTTGCTTCAGTTCTTGAGAGTGACAGATGTTTGGGCATGGAGGTTTGCAAGCAAGCAATGAGGTGTAGATTTAGATGGGATATTGGGAAGGAATTGTTCCTTGTGAGGGTGCTGAGGCACTGGCACATGTTGCCCAGAGCAGCTGTGGCTGCTCCATCCCTGGGAGTGTTCCAGGCCAGGTTGGATGGGGCTTGGAGCAACCTGGGCTAGTGGAAGGTGTCCCTGCCTATGCTAGGGATGGAACTGGATGGGCTTTAAGATCCTTCCAACCTAAACCATTTTGGGATTTTGTGATGACTCCATGTCACTCAAGCTGATGTACTTTTGGAGGAAAGATCACCTTCAGCATGTGACCATTACAGAAGTTAGACGCTGCATGTCCTTTAGTGACGTAATAATTAAGGAATGATTCAAGAGAGCACATAACAAAACAACTGCTTTAAATAACATTTTCCGTTTATTTCAGTTAGAGTTGGCAAATATCCACTAAATCATCTCAGCCTGGGCTGGAAGGGCCTTGTGGAGGTATTTCAGCCTCCGCCTGGGTTCAGGATACTGCTCAGGTGAAGGGATGAGAAATAGCAGCCACTGGTGACCTTAGTAAGTACTGGATTGAACCTTGGTGTGCTTGGAATCACAGAACCATAGGGTCATGGAATTACAGAATCATGGAACCACAGGATCATAGAATAATGGAATCATAGGATCATGGAATCAAGGAATCATAGTCACTGGTTTAACCCTCATCAGGCACTCCCAGTGAGCTGTGATTCCCTCTGTAGGGAATCACACATCACACATGTGTCACAAATGCCACAGGCATAGCCCAAGTGAAGCCTCTACCACATCACACACGTGTCACAAATGCCACAGGCATTGCCCAAGTGAAGCCACATCACACCTGGCTGTTTCCCTGATCCTGCTGGAGATGCTGAAAGGAGGTTTAACATCATCCTAGGACCAGTTCCCTCAGATATGCAAGTTTTGTTTTCCCATAAACCTTCTATTTTTTGTTGCTAAGGATATAATTTTCTGCTCCGTCATTTTTACATGTCATAAGTACTGCAGTAATGGGAAATACTTTGCCTAAACAGTGTGTGAAACCTCCTCAGCTTTAGAAGGAGAAGCCTTGACACCTCTCCCACGTGCTCTGAGCCTTCACATCCACCATCAGTGTGTGATGCAGGAACAACAGGGAATTTCAATAGTCAGATGTGCAGGAACAGTGAAAAAGGTTCATATTTCATCATTAAATGTTTCTTCCCAGACAACAGCAACACAACAACCTTTCCTGCAGTCAGAATTTGATATAGAAGTGTTATTTCTCCAGCAAATTCTCCCTGTCAGGCAGTTGTTTTAGCCCTAGTGCTCCTTCTCAGGAATAAATCAGCCCTCATCATGCACTTCACTCCTCTGACAGGAAGATCCAAACCTGTATTTGCCCACAATTTACTTGTCTTTGGCAGCTCAGGTGAGGAATTTGTTTTAGGGAATTTGTTTTAGCAGTGGTTTAGAGTTTTAAACTTAATCTCCAAAGCAGCTGTGAAATAAAGTAGTATTTTCCCCCTCATTTAGGAGATATAGCCAATGCAGTGAAGCTGTTTCTGGATAGGTGAAAGGTACAGATAAAATCTGGAGTGCCCAAGAATTAACACTCCAAACTATCAGTGGAATTGCCTCTTGACGCAGCCACTAAATATCTTGTGACTGGATAGATCTGATGAGTCAATGTTAGAGCTGACACAGACCTTTCCCAAGAGCAGCTAAGGTAGATGTCCTTCAATTCCAAACTGAAGGTTTCCTTTTCCAAAGGAGCTGAGCTGGGAGAACACTCGTTGCCATGCCCCAGGCAGGCATAAGTGAGAGGGGCAGTGATGGCTCCTTGTTCATGCACTCAGAGATGGTAAATGGCAATGGGTGATCAAGAGTTGCTGACTTGGAGGGTAAATGACAGGATCAAACAGTTGTGGATTCAGGAGGAATATATTCAGAGAGGAATTAGGAAAGAGTTGGACATCAGGAGGCATTTCTGCATGGAAAGGGTGGTCAGACATTGGTTCCAGGCCAGGCTGGATGGAAGTTGGAGCAACCTGGGCTAGTGCAAGATGTCCGTGCCCATGGCAGGAGGTGGCACTGGTTTAGGTAAGGAGCTGAACAGTCCAGAGGGTCATCTGTGTTTTGCTGTGTCACTTCCTAGCAGTGCATCCATGCAGCCTGATCCTCTGGATGTCCAAGAAGAGCCACAAATGTTCCTTCTCTGCTGGAGAATGTGTGAATTCTCATACATGGCTGCTTCCCAACCAGAATGCAAAGTGATTTTGTGTCCTCATTCTTACAGTCAATTCTGCTATAAATGTGCACATTTCAGTAAGGACAATCTCTCCTTTTCCAGGACACCCAATTACAGCAACATCAGACACACAGAGTCATCTCCACAGTGTCCTATTTACAGGGAAACAAATGGCCACCGAGGAGAAGAATTCTTTTTTTCCCCTCTTCTTTCTTTTAGTGCAGAAAAAAACTCTTGAGTAAGCTTTGTTTTTCCTTGCATTACAATTATAAACGGAATAAGGAGATCAAAATGCAATTTCAGGTCACCTCATGCTCAAACCAAGAAGCCACACCAATGCAAAGTCAAGTGAATCCAGACTTAGAGCCCACTCCAGAGAGGTGCTGGTCTGATTCTGGTGGGCTGACAGCTCAGCACCTCCACCAGACAGTGTTCCCCAAACCCTTTCTGAGATGTATTAATGACACTTTTCCATGCGGTTGGAGCAGGTCCTGAGTTCAACACAAGCTGCCAAGAGGACAAGGCAGACACTGAGTGAACAGAGGTGTGTTTGTATCCCTGTGCAGAAGGAGATTCTGAAAGGCTGGGCAGAGTGGGATCAGGCCAGTCATGGCTTTGTCTACTCCACTCAAACCCTACAGCAGTCCAGTACATCCTAGTCCCCCCAGAAGAAATAGAACCTCACCATGCTAAGATCCCTTCCAACTTAAACCTGTTGGTGATTCTGTGATTCCTTATCTTGTTAGTAACTCTGTTTTGTTGCCAACAGGAATTTTGAGTGCTGTTCAAACTCTCCACATTGCTATGGTTATAGCACAGCCATTCCCAGAGTCTCCCTGAAGAGCTTGAAATGAGAAGAATCCCATGGACATTATGACAGCAACCCCCAGGAGCACAGGGGTTCAGATGTGGCTCCTGCTCTCACTGGGGATTGAAGGTGGCAGAGTAGGGCAGTGCCATCCCTTGGATTTTGGGGAATATGAAATTCACTCACAGCTAGAAACTTTTCCATTTCAATTACCTCCCAGGAGGTATCAACTTATCACTTTGGGGCTCATTTCTACAAGCATTTGCAGTTTCTAAAGGTATCCATGTAGCAGAGAATCGTCAAGTCCAAGCAATGAACCAGAACAGACATTGTTTGAAATAATCACAGGCAAAGCTGCAATTCACCTGGTGATAATTTCAGGCTTAAACACCTTTAAAGTTCCCAAAATCTCCTGAGAAGAATATCCAAGTGGTGTTTGCTTTCTGCTGCAGGAGCTGCCCAGGGGGAGGCTCTGGCCAGGCACCTGCAGGCACCAGTTTGATGTGCTCAGTGATGTTTTGACAACAGGACATTTTCCTGTGTGTGCTGAGGGAATGTTTCTGCAACCTCTGTTGGTTCAGTTTTCTCCAAACCCAGAGAGATTCATAGAGTCTGGAATGGTTTGGGTTGGAAGGACCTTAAAGCTCATCCAGTGCCATGCTCTGCCATGGACAGGGACACCTTCCACCAGTGCATGATGCTTCAAGTCCTATCCAACCTTGCCTGTGTATTCTCTGATCTCCCATCTTCCCTTCCCCTGTGTATTCACACTCCTCTCTGTCTCTCTCTGCTGAAGCACAGCAAAGGAAACAACCCCAGAATCATTATCACAGACAGTCCTGTGAGAAGTCTCTCTGTGCCAGTGGCTGTGAAGTGGCTCCTGCAGCCCCTGGGGCTGTAGCACATACTCCCACCCTCCTCTCCACCTGTGAGTGCCCAGCCCAGCACCCCAGGCCAGCACCTGGGTGATTGCTGGTGGCAGGTAATAGAGACTGACAACTTCATCTTGAAGCTATTTCTCAGCCAGGGCTGTGCACATCAGGTGTCACAGAAACATGACAACTCTTGTCAGAGGAACAAGAAAGGCCTGTGACAGGCTCTCAATTGCATGCCTCCCCCCAGCACTGCCAGCATTAACTCTGCCTTAAAACAACTCCAGTCATTACTCAGGAAAGGAAGGAAAACCAGTGAGATCCTGACAAAATATATCACTTATTTTGAATCCTAAAAATCCAGCCAATTTTTGCTTCAGAATAACCTGTCTGGCTTCATTAAAAGCTGCTTTATTTGCTGCCAGTGAAGAAGCCAAGCACAGGTCATTCTGCCAATGAGTGGGAGTCAGGGCTTGGCTATGAATCATTCATAACCTGAGCTGCTGTTTAATAAAATGCTGCTGTTCAAGTTCTACATATGCTCAGAAGGAAGAAATCAAAATTCCTCTCTCTATTTTCATTAGAATCTGTAAGAAATGACAACACAAAGATTCATTCTCCTGGCTGACTATCCTTTCTGCAGATGCAGCATGTGTGTCTACAGGCTTCACTTGGCTGCCCAGCAGCCCCAGAATCACTCTGCTCACAGCAAACATTGTAGGGAGACAGTGAACTCTGCTTTTATCTCTTAGCAAAAGAAAATAACAAATAGAAGAAGAAAAAAAATGAAGGCTGAGGAGGTGACATTTATAGTCATGGAATCATAGAGACAAGGAGTGGTTTGGGTTGGAAGGACCTTAAAGCTCAGCTCATCCCATCCCTTACCATGGTCAGGGACACCTTCCACCAGCCCAGGCTGCTCCAAGGCCTGTCCAACCTTGACTGGAACACTCCCAGGGATGGAGCAGGCACAGCTGCTCTGTGCAACCTGTGCCAGTGCTTCAGCACCCTCACAGGGTGAAATTCCTTCCCCATATCCCATCTAACCCTGCTCTCTTTCAATTTAAACCCATTTCCCCTTGTCCTGTCATTCCATCCCTTGTCCCAAGTCCCTCTGCAGCTCTCTTGGAGCCCCTTTAGGCACTGGAAGGGGCTTTAAGCTCTCCCTGGAGCCTGTGTGGACTTTCACAGTTGAATAGTTTGTTCTGCATCTCATACCACATCCCTGTGGATACATGAGCAAAACCTGCTGCTCAGTTTGGGAAATGTCTTTACTTGCACATAAAGATCCATTTTCCTTTAGGCACCTTCTTTTGCAGATCCTTTATTCCCCAGATTCAAAGGTTCTGCTCAGTTCTGGTCGTTTCCAAAGTGTTGGTAGGGCAGTGGTGAAGAGGTTGGGATACTATGGAGCTGTTCTTGCCTTCAGCAGCACCACAGCTTTCCCTGCTGCCCCAGCAGTGTCGTAGGGGGAAGGATGTTCTGCTTGTCCTGTTCCCATGGCTTGTATGCCAAGAAATTAGCATTCTGTGTGAGCCCACAAACATCCATTGCTGCAGCAGATCCTCAGTGAACTCTTTATGAAGCAAAACACTGTGTTGAACCTTCATTTAAAGCCCTGATTAACAAATTGGTACCCTGAAGTCTTTCTCTTCCAGCTGCTAACAGGATCATGTGGGACAGATCTGTTCAGGAGAGTAACGCTTGAGAAGAGCAAGGCTTGTTGCATGACTCTTTACCCTTTGAGCCCAGAACATCACAGAAAGGGTTTGCCAGAGATTTACCTTTTCTTTTCCCTGATATTCTTAACTGTGAGAAGATTTTCTGCAAATATTTCTCTCATGCAAAGTTCAATCATCTCTCTTTGCATGGATGCTGCATGCTAATGGCTGGAGCTGTGTCAGGACAGGGTTAGGCTGGATATCAGGACAAGGTTCTTCCCCCAGAGGGTGTCTGGGCACTGTAACAGCTCCCCATGGCAGTGGTTACTGCCCCAAGCCTGACAGAGCTCCAGGAGTGTTTGGCCAATGCTCTCAGGCACAGGGTGGATTGTTGGGGTGTCCTGTGCAAGGACAGGAGTTGGACCCTGTGGGTCCTTCCAACTTAGGATATTCCATGACTCTGATTCTTTGCTGTACCACACATTTCTCGAGCCTTTCTTCAGGGCTGCAATTGTTTGCACAAAGATACCCAAGTTTAACTTACAGCCTTCTGAGGATGGAGAATGGCACATCTCCTCCAGCCTCTTCCAATGTTTGTATTCTTTATAGCAGTGCTGCTCTCACATCTATATTTTAATTATTGTGTCTTTACTCTGTGTTTGTTGGATCCAAATAGCTGAGAAAACCACTTTTTCTCCCCAAAGACCCAGTGGGTCCCTCTGATTTCTCTGGAAGACTGCTGTAATATCAATAAAATTAGACTCAAGACTCCTCTTGAGATTTAATAACCACTGCAAGTACCTGTTCCTCCCTCCCTGAGTGCTGCGGAGGAGAGGGAGCTGGAAGGGAAGGTCAGGACAGTATGGTCGGCTTGTTTAAATCAGAGAACTAAATGGAGTGTAGGCAGATGGGTGTGAAGTCATCCAAAACTCTTCTGAGTAGCACAATGAAGGGGGTTGGAGGGAGGTTTGGTGGCAGCCACGGCACAGGAGCTGGGGATGCTCCAAGTTGCATGGCAACATGCTTGAGATGGAAATAAACCTCCCAGATGGCTCTGAAAAGCTCAGTTCTTTCTGAAGGAAAATAGATTTTTTAGTTTTTACTTTCTTTAAGGTGAAAGTCTCCTGAGGAAAATGAGTGAGTCCGCTGAGAGTGGGAAAAGTCATAGAATCATCATAGAAGCATAGAATTTTAGGGATTGGAATGGAGCTTAGAGACATCCAGCCCCAACCTCCTGCCCTGGACAGGGACACTTGCCACCACACCAGGTTGCTCAAGACCTCATCCAGTGACCAGATTAGGAATCATTCAAGGATTCCTCTGTATATGTCACTCCTGTTCCCACTGCTCTTGGCCAGTTCCTTCTCAGCTTTAGCCAGTCTTGACCATTCCCTGGAAGTGTTCAAGGAACAAGGGACATGGCACTTGCATTATGGTTTAGTGGGCACAGCGGTACTTGGTGAAAGGTTGGACTTGGAACTCTTTTCCAACCTTAATGATTCCATGCCTCTATTTCCTTTTCCAAGCTGTTCTTCCAAATCTTTGGTTTGTATTTTCAACTTCCTTCTAAATCCTGAATTGTCTGAATTGATGGAGAACAATCCCTCAAGCAATTCCTGTGGAGTTTGAGTCTCAGGACATTGGTTGTGCCTTGCAGACTCACTGATCAGACTTGCTGATCCCACATAGGTTTGTTGCTGCAGCCTCCAGAGGGACAGAGCTGTGCCACTGGTGTCTACCTGGGAGTGGAAAATCCCTTCTTATTGCAAACAAGAAGCTTTAGGCTGACCAATCCTGCATTACTGTTTTCAGCATCCACCCTGGGAAGGCACAGGTGAAAGCACAGGGGTTGGGTGGATCTGTGGGAGGACCTTGGTACAACATCAACATGGCTTTGAATTCATAGAATCATAGAATTATAGAACTTTGGGGTTTGGAATGGAGCTTAGAGATCATCCAGTCCCAACCCCCTGCCCCAGGCAGGGACACCTCCTACCAGACCAGGTTGCTCCAAGCCCCATCCAACCTGGCCTGGAACACTCTCAGGGATGGAGCAGCCACAGCTGCTCTGGGCACCCTGTGCCAGTGCCTCAGCACCCTCACAGGGAAGGATTCCTTCCCGATGGCTGTTATCCCAGGTGGGATGCAGCGGAGACTGATGACCCTTCCAGCACATGCTGTCACCATGCTGTGATGGTCCCTCCAGTCCTGCCTGTGCTTCCTCAAGGATGGACCATAAATATTCAGCAATGGATACACTGAGATGTAAACTAGCAGGTGTACAAGTCTCTGGTGAGGATGTGCTTAGTGGGTGAAGGACTCAAACAATTGCATACGAAAACTGCATCTGTATCTCTTTATGTAGTGTTGAGGGTGTTTAAAACTGAAACTCACAAATTATCTCCAAAAGAACAGATACTCCTGTGGGAAGAGATGGGTTTGTGCACTTAAGTGGCAAAATGGATTAAAGCCATTGATAAAAATGTAAAGATTTAGGTAATTTTAGGTTTCAACTGAGCACATTCAGAACAAGAAATCTTGTCCTGTGCAGTTCTTCATGTTCCACTCCCCAGGGGAGATTCTTGCTTGCAATTACTCTCTTTCTTTTGGCCTCTTCCTCCTTTCTTTCCAATTCCCTGCTCTCTTCCCCCCAGTTCCTACAGCTCCTTATGTTTCAGTAGCAGCTCTTCATGTTCAGAGCTCTGTCAGTCTTGGGGCCATGACCTGGAGAGCTGTTCCAGTGCCCAAACACCCTCTGAGGAAGAAACTTCTCCTGATATCCAACCTAAACCTGTTCCAGTGCTCAAACATCCTCTGGGGGAAGAACCTTGTTCTGATATCCAGACTAATCATCCCCTGACACAGCTCCAGCCATTAATATTCAGCATCCAGGCAAAGAGAGATGCCACATCTGCACACAAGCCAAGAATCTCCACAGCAACCAGGTTAGGGACTGAGTTTCCAGCAGTGCAGTTTGCTGGGAAGCAGAGCATGGTGTTCTCATAAAGCCTTTACAGCACCCACCAGTGCTTGTCTTAGCTCTCACTGGGCACTGTAGCATGTGGACATTTATATAGCAAAATCCTAATATTTAGGCCAATTTATACTCTACAGACCTGGTTCAATTGCAGATGGAATCAATGGATGTCTTGACTCATGCCAGAAACTTCCACACTGACCAGATCTTCCTCTGAAGGAAGATTCCACAGGGGTGAGGCTGCTCCATCCCTGGGAGTGCTCCAGGCCAGGCTGGATGGGGCTTGAAGCAACCTGGGCTCATGGAAACTGTCCCTGCCAATGGCAGGGAGTGGGATGGGATGAGCTTTGAGGTACTATCAACCCAACCCCTCCTATGATTCTGTGATTTGTGGATAAACTTACCTTATTCAGGTAGTTTTTTGTAGGCTGACTTAGGCTTTTATTGTATTGCAGTCACTTTTCATCAGTGATGAAGATCTGTGCCTCTGATCCTCCCCAAGGCTCTGTGTTCTCTGGCAGGTTTGAGGCAGAGACCTGGTGTGTATCAATAAGGGCAACTGCCAAGTGCCATGGGCTCACTGGAGCTCATACAGGAGAGACTTCTGGTGTTTAGTGTGGGCTGTGAGATGGGAGAACCATGCAAATAGGTCTCAGAAATAATTCTCCTCTGGCTGGAGCAGATATCACAGGAATCTTCATCTTGCTAAGAAGAACATACAGAAAATGATCCAGTGACTGTTGTGGAAGCAATAAATATGTCCCTGGTCTGCAGAGGGATATTAATTCTCCTCCAGAACAGCGTCTTGGTGACTCTTGGAAAGACAAACCAAGGTCAAATAATTTGATTCCCCCTGTGGTGACCCTTTGTGCAGGGGCTGAAGCACAAGGCTGATGAAGAGCAGCTGAGGGAGCTGTAAGACTCAGCCTGGAGAAAAGGATGCTCAGGGGAACCTTCTGCCCTCTCCACCTCCCTGACAGGAGGTGCAGCCAGGTGGGGTCAGGCTTTGCTCCCAGGGAACAAGGACAGGACAAGAAGAAACACTAAGCTGTGCTAGAGGTAAGATTTTAAGGAAAAAATATTCCCCAAAAGGGCTGTCCAGCCCTGGCACAGCTGCCCAGGACAGTGGTGGAGTCACCATTCCTGGAGGGATTTAACAGCAATGTGGATGTGGCACTTGGGGACATGGTGAGTGGTGGCCTTGGCAGTTTTGGGGAATGGTTGGACTCAATGGTCTTCAAGGTCTTTTCCAACCTTAACAATTCTGTGATTCAGTAAAGTTCTTTTGACCTCAATAGCCAAGTGCTGTGTGGCTGAAGTGTCTTGCTAGAACAGTTTTCCAGCTAAACACACCATAATTAGCTGTTATTATGTGCACTAATACACCCTGGTAATTACTCTTTGAAATGAGCTCACGAGCAAAGCCTTGGCTTAAACCCACAGCTATTTCTCTGCATTTTCTCTGTGACCTCTGATATTCCAAAGCATGAAAATATTGATGTTTCAGTAATTAACTGTTCCTGCATTGCTAATCCATTAGCTCCTTGATTCTGGTCAAGATGGTGATGGGCTGAGTCATGGCTGAGAACAGGAAAACACAGTCAATGTGCTAAAAGAGAAAAGCTGAACTTTGGCTACTCATCAACATTTGCAGTTGCTGCTGGTGGTGTTAAATTAATGTTATATTGCTGGGAAATTAAGGAAAAAGGAAAATAAGTGTAATTTCTAGAAGGTCCTAAGCATCACTGGTGGGAATTGGTAAAAAAATTGTGAAGTTTAGGAGCTGTTTGGCAGGGAAAGGCTGTGAGAGATGAGCTTCAGCATTGTGTGTGGGGAGTGCAGGGAGCAGGAGAGACCTGCACTGCTGCCTGCATGGCCAAGGCTTCTTCATCTCCTAAACCTTGGCCAATTCAGCATTTTCAGCCCTACCTCAAGCTACCTACAGCAGCAGAAAAACCACTTCCTTTGTGTAAGCTGCCTGCACCAAGCTGCTCTATGTTGGTTATATTATGGGTGAGCTTCAAATAGAAGTAAATTTCAGTTGTACAGGGAAAGTGGTTTAGAAATTCATTAAGAAAAGAGTCCCAGGATGTGTGGAAAAAAAGTAAAATGAATAATGGAGCTATTTTTTAATTAATGCACTGAAATTTATCATCAGCTGAGGGTGTTCAAGCACAGGAGTGAGAAAAAACTTCTTGGGAAGGAATTCTTGACTGTGAGGGTGCTGAGACACTGGCACAGGTTACCCAGAGCAGTTGTGGCTGCTCCATCCCTGAGAGTGTTCCAGGCCAGGTTAGATGGGGCTTGGAGCAATTTAGGCTAGTAGAAGGTGTCCCTGCCCACGGCAGGGGGTGGAATAAATGATCTTTAAGTTCCCTCCCAACCCAAACCATTTCATGCTTCTCTGCCTGTGTGATCTCACCAGAAAAACCAGCTCTGAAGCAATAATCAGCCCTAAATCCACTTCCTAGCCTAAACCCACTGCTTTAGACTTCTGAAAATGCTCATTAATTCTCTTTTATGTATTAGAGTCTTGTTGTTTCCTTTTATCTGTATTTTTCCATTAAAATGCACATCATCTGCATCCCCTTTATTCCAGGATTAGCTCTTTTTATTTCCTTTGCCCAGTGGACAGACTGTCAGTTCTGTTTCAGTGGCTTCAACCACGGATGGATTTTCCACACAGCTGCCTGGGCATCTGTGGCAATGAAATATGAATGTTTTTCAGCAAACCCCAAAGATTTCTGCTAGGGGTGGCAGTTATCCATAAGAATAGTTCTTTGAGAAGTGTTTCATGCTCTTCTTATGTAGCCAAGAAAAAGTATTGAAGTTACAAGTCATTTATCCTCAGGATACTGTAGATATTACCCTTTGGGTCTTAGTTAAAATAATATCAATCCTGCTTTTAAGAAATCTTTGTATTTTGAGTTTCCTTCTCACTCAAGTCAGAAGATGTGAATCTGGAAATCGGAGAGCTCTAGGAAACAAAAAGCCCAGCTCAAAGGCAGGGCATGCAACGCCTTACACAGTTCTGAGCTGGGAGAAAAGGGAGAGATGAGAAGGGAAAAAAGGAAGGATTGAGAAGGGAAAAAAGGATTTTTTTTCAGTGTGCTTTGATTTTAGACACTTGTGAGTCACTGCTCTGGGTATTAAGAGTAGATGGGAAAGACTGTGTGTGGCAACTCCCAGAGATTAACATCCACAGCAGAGTAACAGGGAAAGTGAAGTGATTTCTTTTCACCTGGAAGAGACAGGGATTGGGGATAAGTCTCGTGGAAAACAGCACATAATCCTCTTCTAAACCCCACACTAAGGGTGATAAAAGCCCTGCAGGCCCAGGTGAGTTGAGTGACAGTGTCTAGAGGTGCAGCATCACCAGCCTGGTCCTGAGTCATACTGGCAGCAGCTCTGAGCCTATAGCCTGGCTGAGACAGCAGGCAGGGACCACAACAGCCTCAAGCTGTGCCAGGGCAGGTTCAGGTTGGATATTAGGGAAAATTCCTTCCTGGAAAGGGTGGTTAGGCATTGGAGTGAGCTGCCCAGGGCAGGAGTGGGGTTACCATCTCTGGAGGGATTTAACAGCCATGTGGATGTGGCACCTGGGGACATGGTTAGTGGTGGCCTTGGCAGTGCTGGGGAGTGGTTGGACTCAATCATCTCAGAGGGCTTTTCCACATCCAAACCAGTCTGTGATTCTATAATTCAATGTGATAGTTTATAACAGAAAAGAAGGGAAAATATGTTTACACTGTTTTACTTGAGCACTTGGGGCTGCCCCAGCCTTTCTGAAGTCCTTCTGCCCCGTTCTGCATGCAGCACAATGGAGATGTTGCTACCCCTGCCTCTGGATTCAAGGCAGGACATGTTTGCAGCTCCCAGACATAAGATTCTAAGTCAGGGCATGTATGGTTTAATGCCAAAAGTGCAGTGATGTGCTTCACCCATGACCTTGCACTGTTCCTGCTGGGAGTGTGTGGATTTGCTGATCTTCTGCATCACAGAATGATTTGGGTCACACCAAACAGGGAGCTGGCAACTCTCAACCCGTTTATGTTTTAACCTATGAAACATATTTTCAACCAGGCAAGATCTGTGGAAGAGCTGGAATAGTTGCAGTGTTTGTGTGTTGCCAAGACTTCAGATCTGAAAAGAGAAAACATTTGGGGCTAGGCAGCTCCCAAAATACTCCCAGCCAAGTGGGAAGGCATGTGTTTCCATAGGCACTGGGACTGGCCAGGGACAACGATCTCAGTTTCATAAACATTCCTCCCTAGCCCAGGAAACGAAGAACACCTCTCCTCTCCCTGGCCGAGGAAGGCCACTCCTGGCAGCCTCTCCCCATCCAGTCCTTAGTGCCTCCTGCCCATAGACAGATCTATGAGAACCAGGCTCTCTCTCTCCGTCTCCCTCTTTTTTTTCCCTCCTTTAGGAGTGCCTCCACTCCATCACAGCAGCAGCAGCCTCTGATCCCATCCAGGATTTCATTTCTCAAGGACAAATGCCCATGGTACAGGTGGCTGGGTGAGGGCCCTCCATGTTCTGCTCTGCTGAGACCCATCTGGAATGCTGCACACAGTTCTGGTGTCCTCAATGTAAGAAGGACATGGAACTGTTAGAGCAAGTCCAGAGTAGGCCACAGAGTTGCTAAAAGGACTGGAGCATCTCCCCTATGAGGACAGGCTGAGATATTTGAGGCTGGAGAGGAGAAGGTTGTGTAAAGACCTGAGAGGAACCTGCCAGGCTCTGTAGGGGCTCCAGAGAAGGTGCAGAGGGACTCTTGGTTAGGAACTGCAGTGACAGGACAAAGGGCCATAGGTACAAATTGAAGGAGAGAAAATTTAGGTTAGATCTTAGGAAGACTTTTCCCTGTGAGGGTGGTAAGACAC
>NW_008651402.1:16822-17489 GCF_000695815.1 Acanthisitta chloris
CACAGCCCTGACAGTGTTCAAAGCCAGGTTGGCTAAAGCTTTGAGCAAGCTGGTCTGGTGGGAGGTGTCCCTGCCCAGGGCAGTAAGTTGGAACTGGATGATCTCTAAGCTCCATTCCAACCCATAAAGTTCTATCATTCTATGATAAATGGACTCAGAGATGCCTGATGATGAGGGAAGGCAGAAGAAGGCATTTGTCAGGTGTGTCACTCATTCCCTCGCTGACAGGTGCTTCCCACTCCTCCCATCACTTGCCCCTGAAGGGAGGAGACCTTGACACATGCTCAGGCTGCACAGTCAGACCAGATGAGTCCCAATACTGCATGAAGACCCTAAACTACAACAGCAAAGCTGACAGGAATGTAGAGTCACAGAATCACAGAACATCCTGAGCTGGAAGGGACCCACAAGGATCACCAGTCCAACCCCTGTCCTTGCACAGGACACCCCAACAACCCACCCTGTGTCTGAGAGCATTGGTCAAACACTCCTTGAGCTCTGTCAGGCTCGGGGCTGTGACCACTGCCCTGGGGAGCTGTTCCAGTGCCCAAACACCCTCTGGGGGAAGAACCTGCTCCTAATGTAGCTGAATAAATGGATTAAAGGGAAAGCTCAGGTTCCAGTTTCAGTCTCAGCAAGTGAGAGCTCAGTGCTTAGCTCTGTCCTT
>NW_008651402.1:17996-24166 GCF_000695815.1 Acanthisitta chloris
TCTGACACTGCTTGTCTCTGCCACGGAGGTGACACTGGCTTCGAGCAGAAACTGCCTGCAGAACTGACTTTTTATGTCACAGAATCATTTAGGTTGGAAAAGCCCTCCAAGATCATTGAGTCCAACCTGTGCCCCGTCACCACCTTGTCAGCTAGCCCAGAGCAGTGAGTGCAATGTCCAGTCTGTCCTTGAATGCCTCCAGGGATGGTGACTGCACCACTTCCTTGGGCAGTTTCAATGCCTGACAGCCCTTTCCATGGGGAAATTCCTCCTGATGTCCAACCTGAACCTCCTCTGGCACAGCTTGAGGCTGTTTCCTCTTGTCCTCTTCTCCCTTGTTCCCTGGGAGCAGAGCCTGACCCCACCTGGCTGCACCTCCTGGCAGGGAGTTGTAAAGAGCAAGAAGATCCTCCCTGAGGAATACATAGAAATCCCATCTCAGAAGCACCATCCCAGTGCAGTTCCAAAACTGCTGTTTATTTATTCATTCTAATTTTTCCAAGACACTCAATGCTTCCTGGAAGCCACAGCTGGTGCAGAATGACAGATGACACTCACCTACACCTGCCCAGCACCTTGGGTTTGGTGCATGAAAGCACTGACTTGGGGACAGGAGAGGCCCTATATGACCCAAACCCTGTGAGCCACTGCACACAGTCCATGCTCACTGCATAGCACTTCCCCAGGGCTTTATCTTCTGAAAAGAAAGGAACACAATACTTAGGAAAATGGTTTCCTACAATCAACAAAGAGTTATTTATTATTCCAGTGCTGCACTAACACATTGTCACAAAGGCACCAAGGCCACCTAATAAGGTTCCTCTGCTCAGGGCTGCTCTTCTGGCTCAAGCTATTTGGGTTACTTCGTTAGTCTTCAATAATTCCTTTTCTGATATGGAGAGTAGGTCTAAGTTGAAGAGCATCTGATGCGATTTTCCCCCCTCCTGTTCAGTTCTAACTATTCAAGCCCATGCCCAAATATTTTATTAATTAATTTGTTCTGAAGAGTTGGTAGTTTTCAGCATCCAAATCCAATTGTTGGGTGGATTTCAGTAAATCATCCCTGAAAGCTTTTTTTCTCAGCTTAGATACTGGTTTTGCACAGCATCAATCATTGTGCTCCTTGACAGGCAAAAATGTTTCCTAAATCTGGCTTGCTTTATTGTTCTCTGTTACATAAACACAATGATTTATGGAGCAAGGGAAGGAGAGGAGGGAGAAGGAAACTTTGTCTGATCTTTTTAGCATTGCCTTTTCTTCAGCTTGAGCTTTATGCATTTATTTTCTCCTGAGCTCATGTTGGTGCTGGAGGAGAATCACAACTTCTTAGTGACCTCTGTGCTGCCTCTTTTGCTCTGAAGATCTGTGAAATGCCAAACAGCTCCTGAGCTTGAGTGAGATAATGGAGATCTGAAGTGCTCTCATGAGCCTGACTGTGCTGAGGTCCTCTGGAACCTGCAGCTGGGCTAGAGGGTGAGTGGGATCAGCGTAGAGCTCTGCCCATCGCTGCTCCAGATGGGAACATGAGTGCCAAATACACACAGGCACACAGACACCAAACTCAGTGGTTGCTATGGTGATGGACCACAGGTAATGCTCTTTGCAGGTTCACTGATGGCACAGTGTCAGGTAACTGTGTGCCCAGGGCTGCAGGGATTCATCAACAGGCTCTGCCTCCGGCTCTCTGCACTTGGAATGGAGTCAAAGGCACTCAGAGAAGAAAACAAAGACCTGTAGCTAACTCTCAGGTGCAAGTCTTTGTCTGAGTGAAGAGAGTGTGAGAGCATAGCACTGCGTGGCTGCTGCGTGAGATGGTGATGTGGTTTAACTCTATTAAACCAGTTCCTCGGGACGAGACAGACATTGAGGGGCTGGAGGTGTCCAGAGAAGGGAACAAAGCTGGGGAAGGGGCTGGAGCACCAGGAGGGGCTGAAGGAGCTGTGGGGGCTCAGCCTGGAGAAAAGGAGGCTCAGGAGGAACCTTCTGCTCTCTACAACTCCTTGCCAGGAGGTGCAGCTGGTGGGGTCAGGCTCTGCTCCCAGGGAACAAGGAACAAGATGAGAGGAAACTGCCTCAAGTTGTGCAAGGGGAGGTTCAGGTTGGATATTAGGAAGAATTTCTTGATGGAAAGGACGGTCACACATTGGCACGGCTGCCCAAGGCAGTGGTGGAGTCACCATCCCTGCAGGGATTTAACAGCCATGTGGACATGGCACTTGGGGACATGGTTAGTGGTGGCCTTGTCAGTGCTGGGGGATGGTCAGAATTGATGGTCTTAGAGGGATTTTCCAAACTAAACAGTTCTGGGATTCCATGTTGGTCCATTACTGGACGTAATATGTTGCCGAATAACCCCTGAGCTGTTGTGGTTCTGCTGAACAGACACAACTGTAATCCCCCTGTGACATACCTCCCATGTGGTCTGTCATACATCAGTGCCCAGGGTCAACACTGAGCCTGAGGCCAGCAACCACAGCTATCACCACTGCATTTCCATCAGGCATTTTATTGAGGAATCTTAAACCAGGAGGCAACACAAAGCATGGATACCTTGCAGAGCGCACAGCACCCAACTGGCTGTACCTTCCTGGACCTCTGCTTCAGAGCAAAGGGCTGGGGAAGAAAAAGCTCAGCTGTAACTGAACTGCCTTTGGTACATTTTTCTGGGGCAGACAATCCAGGGAAGGATCATTTATCATAAGCAGATTCTTCTAATATTCAGAGAAACAATTTTTCAGCTCAGTGTTATCTGTTATTGCTCCTTTTATGTTCTTATTCCTTACTATGAGCTTCTGTTTGAGAGAAAAAAAAAGTGTATTTCAGAGTGACTGGGCTCCTACCACAGTTCTTGTGTGATATATTCAATATTTTATAATTCATTTCTTTGTAAGGAGTTCTGAGCAGCAGAACCTGCCTCAGAGAAATCAGGTTTGGTTTTATTGAACATAAGTGTCCATATAAAAGGAGCTGGAGCTATACAGGTGTGGGGGAAGCTTCGGGGCTGAACTATTCCATCTCCAAAGGAACACAGAAGGCTGCTGGAAATCAGACCTATGGCTTCTGACCTTTATGCCACCACAGGTTTGAAACAGAATGCAGGGTCAGAAGGCAGAGGTAAATTTGTGTTCAAAGCCTGTCACTGGCTTGAAGTTATGTGCATCTCCCATGTTAAATATTCTCCCGTCTGAGCAAAGCAGCTGTGGAGAGAGGCTGCACCCCAGTTCCTGTATGCCTGGCATGGAATCACAACATCATTTAGGCTGGGAAAGACCTCTGAGACCATCAAAAACAGAATGCAGGGTCAGAAGGCAGAGGTAAATTTGTGTTCAAAGCCTGTCACTGGCTTGAAGTTATGTGCATCTCCCATGTTAAATATTCTCCCGTCTGAGCAAAGCAGCTGTGGAGAGAGGCTGCACCCCAGTTCCTGTATGCCTGGCATGGAATCACAACATCATTTAGGCTGGGAAAGACCTCTGAGACCATCAAGTCCAACTTGTGACCCATCCCATCATTGTCAGCTAGAGCAGAGCACTGAGTGCCATGTCCAGTTGTGTCTTGAACTCCTTCAGGGATGGTGACTCCCCCATCTCCCTGGGCAGCATGTTCCAATGCCTGACAGCCCTTACCATGAAGGAATTCTTCCTGATGCCCAACCTGAACCTCCCCTGGAACTGCTTGAGGTGTTTCCTCTTGTCCTGTTGTTCCCTGGGAGCAGAGCCTGACCCCACCTGGCTGCACCTTCTGGCAGGGAGTTGTAAAGAGCAGAAGGTTTCCCCAAGCCTCCTTTTCTCCAGACTGAGCCTCCCAAATCCTTCAGCTGCTCCACACAGGACTTACAAGTCCTATTGAAGTCACAGGCAGAACACAACACATTTAAGAAAGGCACAGTTTGACCTCCAAGACCATCAGGTCCAACCTGTGACTCATCACCACCTTGTTGGCTAAAGCAGAACACTGAGTGCCAAGTCCAGTTGTTCCTTGGACACCTCCAGGGATGGTCAATTCCAATTCCATTGTGATAGGAAGGGAAAAAAGATGAAAGAACCACACTCTACCCTTTGTCTTAATGTATGTGGTCATAGAAGGGTTATGGTCTGATAACAAGGTAAAAATGTATAAGAGTTGTCAAAGAAAGTAAGAAATTAGCTGACATAATCTTTGCAATCAGTGATGGAAATTACTGAGGTTTCCTCTGCAGTGCATTGATGATTATCAAACCCTCAGACTTTAGAGAATAAAGAAATCAACTCTATTACTCTATATATTTATACATATATTCTGATAGTGATTTTTATTAGAATTCTCAGGCTGCTGTGCCAGGAATGTACAGAGCAAAGCTGTGCAAAGACACCTGAGCTGCAGGTGACTGTCTGACACTGCCCAGAGCAGTTGTGACTGCTCCATCCCTGGGAGTGTTCCAGGCAAGGTTGGGTGGGGCTTGGAGCAACCTGGGCTAGTGGAAGGGGTCCCTGTCCATGGCAGAGCATGGCACTGGATGAGCCTTAAGGTCCTTCCAACCCAAACCATTCCAGACTCTATGAATCTCCCTGGGGTTGAAGAAAACTGAACCAACAGAGGTTGCAGAAACATTCCCTCAGCACACACAGGAAAATGTCCTGTTGTCAAAACATCACTGAGCACATCAAACTGGTGCCTGCAGGTGCCTGGCCAGAGCCTCCCCCTGGGCAGCTCCCGCAGCAGAAAGCAAACACCACTTGGATATTCTTCTCAGGAGATTTTGGGAACGTTAAAGGTGTTTAAGCCTGAAATTATCACCAGGTGAATTGCAGCTTTGCCTGTGATTATTTCAAACAATGTCTGTTCTGGTTCATTGCTTGGACTTGATGATCTTAAAGGTCCTTCCCAACCCTGAGATTCTGCAATTCCATGGTACTATGATTCCGTGATTCTATGATTCCATGATTGCATGATTCCATGATTCTATGATTCCATGGTTCTATGATACTATGGTTCCATGATTCTATGATTCCTTGATTCCATGATACTATGATCCCATGATTCTATGATCCCAAGGTTCCGTGATCCTATGATTCCTTCATTCCTTGATTCCAAGCACACCAAAGTTCAACCCAGTTCTTATTAAGGTTACCAGACACCAATTTCCTTGCACCATTCCAACCTCCAGCCTGGGATTCTGTGCAGCTGCTGGATGTCCCAGGGCAAAATGGTCCTGCACTCTGCAGGGTAAGACTCACCTGCTGCAGCAGGTATTGACCTCAACAACAGCCTGAGCCTCCCCCTGTCCCTTACACTCAAACTCAGCAAATCAGAGAACTCAGCAACAGCTAAAACAGTTCCAGTTGCTGCTCTGAAGGAAACTCTTCCAAGTTTGGGAATGAGAAGCATTTCCCACTGTGTGCCCAGGCTGAGGCAGCCCCAGGTGGCTCCTCTGGCCCCTCGTGACAGTGGATAAAGTTTGAAGAGTGAGGTGGCACCTTCCATATCCCCTGTAACCCTTTGGAACATGGAACCTTAAAAAAACCACCACTGATGGAAATTCCTGCGTGGTGGCTGAGACAAAATGAGATGCAGAACACCAAAAACATTACGAATGTTATTAATGCTGAATATAGAACATAATAAAGGGAGAGTAAGTGCCACTTAGCAACTCGCCACTGGGGTAAATGGCACCCAGGCAGTGTGGGAATTCATTTGCTGCATAGATTGTCCTACCATGTCACATTCTGCCTGAAATGTGCCTTCTGGGGCATCTCTGAGCTGCAGCCTGAGCCTGGGAATCCTCATGGCATGTTCTGCCTCTTAGGAGCTCTTTGATTTGAAGCTGCATTTGTTTGTCTCTAAGAACTATGCTGTGCAGGTGCCTCAATCTGCAGGTTAGACTTGGCAGGGGGAGAAGAATGAAAATACTCAAGGCAAATTTTACTGTTATCTCTGGATTTCTGTGTGTTTATCAGGTTCCAGGACAAAAATAGGAATTTGGGATTGCTAAAGCAAAATACATTGATAAAGGAAGAGCACATGGCCAGGCACCGAAAGAATGCTCCAAAGTGATGAGTCAGGCATAAAAAGTGCATTCTTAACCAGGGGAGATGTTTCCTGAGGAGTCAGTCACAGCCTTGATCATCTGAGGCTGCAACATGCTGCTTCCACCCTGGGCTGTGAGTGTGATAACAAGAATCGAATAGTCA
>NW_008651403.1:0-1148 GCF_000695815.1 Acanthisitta chloris
TAAAGAAAGAAGCTGAATTGTGAAGGACAGCTCTGGATCAGACTTCTACTAGAGCTACTTGAGCTTAGGTCTAGTTTTGGGATTGGTAGATTTTATCTGAACTTTGTCAAGCCTCCAAACAGCTGATGGGCATGAACTCCAATCTCAGCAGGACTGGATCGTGGTGGAATTGTCTGATGAATTGCAGAAAGCTGAACAGCCCAATCTAAATTTATAGGAGGAGTTAGCATACATGTTGATCCCTTGCTTATTCAGCCTCTCTAAAGCATTCAATTAGTCAAAAAATAACAAGGAATCCAAAATGACCCAATACAGATGTCTTATTGTTATATGTTCCTGAATTTCACATTCAGTGAACAACACACCCCCTTCTCCTCTGAAGGACATTGAAACACGTAATGTGAAACAACCATACCTAATAAACCATTTTTTATTTCATATTGCCACAACCCCTCCTGAATTTATGCATTACATTCGCCAGCAAAAATGCATATGTGCCCGAAATAAAAGATGATGAGACAGGAATGTCATTGTATTTACTACGATTTCCTTGAAATTTCCCATATATTACCATTTCATACTGAAGCTATGGCCATATTTTCACTTGCCTGGGAAAGGTGCAGGCCTGAATATATCTCTAAAAGACTGCAATATAAAGAATTAACATAAGAATGTTAAATTTAGTAAGGAAATTAAATAGTTCCAGTTGTTGAATGCTTATCCTCCATTAGTTCCTTAGCAGTATTAGCAGGTCTCAGCCCTTTGGAGTGACCTATGCACTGAAATGGTCTTTGCCATGGTGACACTCCCCATATTTCATATCATAACTTATTTTCCTGCTGCATGGACTGTGACTTATTTACACAGCACTATCGATGTCACCAGCAATAGATTATTTTAGCATAGTGTGCTGTTTTGAGCTGAAGTAGAGTTAACTTCCTTCACAGTGGCTAGTATGGGGGTATGTTTGGGTTTTGTGCAGAACACAGAGTTGATAATGCAGAGATTTTTTTGTTATTGCTGAGCAGAGCTCACACAGAGTCAAGGCCTAAAAGCTAATCCTTTGGCTATATTTCTGAAGCAACTTTGCAGCTTTTGGCCACACAGACGATCTAAACATGTGATTTGTATGTTCAAGACTCAAGAAG
>NW_008651404.1:0-288 GCF_000695815.1 Acanthisitta chloris
GACACCTGTCTCTCAAACCTAGACAAGGAGTAATTGAGTGCACCGGGGAGCATCAGCAGAAGAGCAGTGCTAATTGTTGAGGAATAAAAGATAACAGCCAATTTTTGTCAGGAAGTGTTGACAAGAAAGATAACTTGGAAGTAATTAACTGACATGCTGGAAGTGATGTGTCTGCCAGTGGCTCTTTAAATCATCAGGGTATGAAATGTGGCAGCCATTTATCACTTTTATGAGGCACTGCTGTCTAGCTTTCCCTTGGAGGGTGTGGAGGGAGTGTGATCTTTGACT
>NW_008651404.1:328-8911 GCF_000695815.1 Acanthisitta chloris
AATGCTTCCCAGTGCTGGTGCCTGTTGTCTTGGACTGTGGCTATGGTGTATTCTTAGTCTGACTGCATCTGATTTGAGCCCAACCATTCTGAGGTCCTGTTTCCAAGAGGAAATACTTGACCTTCCCAGATATCCAGAGTGTGTCCAGGAGCTTGTCAGGAAGGAAAGCTTCCACAGGCAGAAGAAATGTAGCACTCATTTGAAAATTTTCCCTATTTTGTCTGGTGTCTGGTTGTTACTCCCTTTACTCCTGTAGATTGGCTTGTCTCTTACTACCCAACAGCCCTCTCACAAGGGGGGAAATTATGCAGGTGTTCTGAGGATGATAGGCAAGAAGGGACATTTCTGGCAGCTGCCTGTGTCTGCACTCGTGTTCAAAGCCCTTTGAAAGTCTCTTTGCACTGCTCTCAGTTGCTTCATTGTGTTCATTGTGCTGTTTCCATTCCAAACACTAATGGTTGTTAATACTGGACCTTAGGGTGCTCAGGTGTTGTGACATTGCCTTGAACAATTTGTGCTTCTTCTTCTCCAGCGTCAGTAGGGGAAGAGGAGAGCAATGAGCCAGAGGCTGTTCAGAAATAAGCTTCATAAAAGTCAATTCCCTCATTAAATTGGGGTTAGCAGCAACACTGCTCACGCCATTTCTGAGAGTAAGCTCAGAAAACCAATGTGAAATAGGAATGACTTGAGAGAATAGCTCCACATCACATTGCTGGAGAACTGGAGAACTAGGCTCAAGAGTAGCCTCTTTGCTTGTGCCTCATAAAATCCAGCTATCCTTGCAAAGCAGGTGCCTCACTGGTATGGACTGAGGACTCGTGGTGGTGGCAGCAATTTGTGACACGTTCTTGAAGAGCAGCCCCAGTGCTGGTTAGTCCCAGTGCAGAGGCTTTATATGAAATGTGAAACTGAAATTAGGGTTTCACACTTCCTATGTGTTTTCCTGGTGACATTTGTCAGCTGCTTAATGATGGTGATTGTTTCCTTGGGTCATTAAAATCTCTACTCTGCTTTTTAAAGGAGTTGGTGGATTCTCTTAATATCTCTGATTAAGAGAAAGGGAGGGAAAAGTCAGTACTGAAAAAACTTTTAAGTGCAGCTGTTTGAGAAATGATGCCTTTCAAACTACTGGTAACTATTCTCCCTATGCAGACTGTTATTTAGCATTGATAATCAAATATCATCACCGTTTTGTGTAACAAGTCTGGAGAATATCTGCAGGGAATGTGTGTGCACCTATTACTTTGCAAATATATAGTCATTGCACGCCTCATGTAGGTGGATTGTTCACTTGGAAGTTTTAAACAAAAAGGTGAGTGTTCCATTGGTATTTCTAAATGAGCTTGGTATTTTCAAGTAGAAGCTCATTGTTAGGAACTGCAGTGACAGGACAAGGAGTAATGGGGAGAAACTGAAAGAGGAAATTTAGGTTAGGTATTAAGAAGTTTTTTCCCTGTGAAGGTGGTGAGACACTGGCACAGGTTGCCCAGCGAAGCTGTGGCTGCCCCAACCCTGGCAATGTTCGTTACAGGTTGGCTAAAGCCTTGAGCAACCTGCTCTGGTGGGAGGTGTCCCTGCCCAGGGCAGGGGTTGGGGCTGGATCATCTCTAAGCTCCATCCCAACATACTCTGATTCCAGGATTCTATACCAGCCCCTAATAACTGTCAACTGTGCTAAATGATCTTTTTCTTCCTACCTTTTCAGCATTAACAATAAACTGCAACAGCCAGAAGCAGCTGCTGGGGTGCTGGAATATGCCATGAAGCACTTTGGGGAGCTGGTGAGTCTTGCTGGATAACTCTCTTCTTCATGTCTTAGGTTTTTATGGTTTCTGTAGTTAGTTTTTTTGGGGTTGGTTTGTGTTTTTCAGTCAATCCCATTGAGGTTCCATCCCTGATTAGAACATTGCATTGTTCATAGTGAAGGGCCTTGCTGGGGATGTACATGGATACCTCCTAGCAAATGTGTACAGGTCAGATTGCTGGGGAAGGCTGCAAGAACCTGATTTGGAAGATAATTGAGCAGCTCTCCTTGATACTAAAAGCTGCTCTGAGCAACTAGCAACTTGACAACATGAGTAGTTTCATTTATATGCTGGGAAGGGAGGGAGACAGTTCCTGTTCAGAGCTTGAAGCATTTGAGAAACTGCATCAACAACTTCCAGGTAAGGATTTAGTGGCAGTTGTGCATTTAGCCTCTCTCATCCAGAGAGGGACATGAACCTGTCAGAGTTCACAGATGTTATGTGGGATAGCAGATTAACCAGTCCCTTACAATTGAAACTGCTCACAGAAATCAAATAATCCCATTCTGTATTTGTTCTGTGCCTTTCACTGCATGACTTATCTTTTTTCTTTGCTCTTTTTTTTTACGAGTCATTTATTTTACATTCAGGGACTAAACCATCTATGCTCTCCTGCCAATTCTACCGGTAAAGTGATGATTTTGCAGTGATAATAGTTGCAGTGCCTTAGGCTGACTGGGAAAAGGAAGTCAGCGCTGGAAACACAGTTCCTTTCTGTGGGAATCACTAGAAAACAGGCACAGGTTTAAGCACAAAATGGTGGAATTCCTCTGGTGTAGGATTTATGTGTGGTTTTGACCTAGACTGGAAAATGAACCCTTGCTAGGAGAAGTACAAACTTCAGAACACCTTTGCAGCTTCTTATTCCTTGGGTGGACTGAGCAAAGTTCTGTATTACCTAATTCTGACTTCACTCTTCAGCAGCAATTTAGTTCTAGCAGTAAATGTAGTTCAAAGCACAGAGTTTGCCAGTATAGGCAGTGAAAAGAAATTAAGAGGAGCTGTGAGCTCTACTTTCAGGAACTTAATTGAAATACGACTGAGCTGAGAAGTTAAAGGGCAGCTAAATAAACATCCCTGGTGGAAGACTTGGCATGCAGAGCCTGGTTTATAGTGACCCTGCCCACGGGGCTGGGAGAGGAATCTATTCTGCAGCCTGTGTCAAGACAGGAGCTGCCAAGGACTGAGCAGAAAAACACTGGCAGAGAAAAGTATGGAAAAATACATTAAGGCATTTTCTTTCTTAAAAATTAGAAACAAAATCTAGAAACCAAGACTGAAGAAAAGTTTGTGCAGCTGATAAGGATCAGTGCTTGGCTTATTTTTAAAGGCTTTGTTACAAGCTGTAGCTTTCCCTTGTGAGGGAAGTGATTAGACCCCAGCTTCATACTAGCTGCTGTGTTAAAAATTGCCCACCAGTAGCCAGATGCACAGTTTGAGGGTTGTTTTTTTCAGTTAGCCATTTCATTCCTGAGCACAAGAGTGTTTTTCTTGTTTAAATGCAAACATGTGCAACAATGGGAAGTAGAATATGTTGTAGATTTACCCTTTTTCCTATTCTACTCACTCCCCTTCTCCAACAAGAAAAGCAGCAGCCACTGAGCTGCTCTTTCAGTGGCACTGACTAGGGGGATGATGTTGGACTGATCCCTCTGGTAAACCTGAATTCATTTCTGTGCAGGTGGAGGATATTAGGATGCTGTTTTCTCACTAGCTCAAGGCTTTTCTCTGTATCACAGAACTCCATGAGGATACTGAGAATTAAAAAAAGGCGAAGTTACCACCCCAGACACAGAATTTTGTAGGAAAAGCTGTCATGGTTATTACAGAATGATCAACATTAATCCTACTATTCATTCTGGGGGTTTTTTTCCTCTCCCTTAGGAAATTCAGGCTACCTGGTATGAAAAGCTCCATGAGTGGGAAGATGCCCTGGTGGCCTATGACAAGAAGATGGACACAAACAAAGATGATCCCGAGCTGATGCTGGGACGGATGCGCTGCTTGGAAGCACTGGGGGAATGGTAAGAGGGGGGAATGCCTGAGGACTGAGCAAAATGGTCAATGTGTTCTCTAGGTGATGTCAGTGAGGTGAAATTTTTTTTTTGCCAGAATTCCTATTTATTCCTGCTTAGTTTGAGTATTTCTAGTGGCTTCTTGTTTTGTTCATTGAGGTCAGAATTGGTAATAACATTCCTAAGCCCTTTGGCACTGAGAATCTGAGGAGTTCAGGTCTCTCTGAAAGACAATCTGCAGTCTTATGATCGGACCAACCCCATTTGTGACAGAAAGAAATCGTAAATAGAGGAAACATTATGTGAGCAGAACTTACCAAAAAACAGTCACAAAGGGAGCTCGTTGTGGCCCTCATTTTTCAACTGATTCAAACAGAGATTTCTGTGTTTATTCAGGGTCAGACCTATCCTTTTGCCCATCTTGTAGATGGATGAGTTTTTCATTATTAGTCTTTCTTAGCATTCATTAAGCCTTGTCTTTGTGGACATTTACTATTTCAAGCCATGTGTTAAATATCTGTTGTGAAGATGTAACAGATTCGAGCTGGTGTTTCAGAGGGTGAGCTGGCAGTGACTTACAGCTTGCTGCTTAACTGGGGGCTCCTGTTTTTTCTCCCTGTTCAGCTCCAGGAAGCTAATTGGGGCAGGCATGCTGTGCACTGCAGCGTGCAGTTCCACCCAGGGGCAGATGTGGCTTGGGCCAGGTTCCTTCTCTCTGCTGAACTCTGCATGTCACGAGCTCTCTCCTGATGGGTCCTGACGTGAACCCATGGCATGGCACACACTGAGGAGATTCCTCTTCACTAAAGTCATTTTGCTGGTGGAGGAACAGACCTGTTTGAGAAACCTCATTCCGACAGCATTTTTCTGCCCTTTTTCTTTCTAGAAAAGGGTGAGACATACTGGGTGTAGCTTTTTTAGTAGGGAAAATAGATCCTGGGCATTCCTCAATTAGCTTTTCTAGGAGTAGGCAGTTCTCACAAGGGATTTAAAGAATCTTTCCCTCCTGCAGGGCATGTATGTGTGTAAAGTGTCCTTTCTGAACCTCCTGCTTATTCATGTATCAGTGACAAATGTATGACAATAGGACACTTTTCTGTTGGAGTGAGATATCTACCTGACATCTATTGATGGTCTGTAGTGATGATAGCAATCAGTCTACAAGATCTCTCTACAACTCCCTGATGGGTTAGAGAGAGGTGTGGGATGTCTGTCCTGCCATGGCTGCAGGGAGAGGACTAGAAGGAATGGCCTGAGCTGAGACAGGGAGAGTCAGATTAGATGTTCGGACAAAATCCTTCACTGTTAGGGTGTTCAGGCACTGGAATAGATTGCTCAGGGAGGTGGTGGAGTCACCATCCCTGGAAGTGTTTGAGAGGTGTCTGGATACAGCTTAGGGGTCACAGCAGAGTGGCAGATAATGGTTGGATTTGAGGTGTCCTCCAGCCTTGGTGGCTCTGTGATTCCAAGATCTGTGTGCTTGCTATTGTGGAACTGCACTCCATTTCTCTGCAGGTGTTTTTTGCAGTTCAGAAGAGCCTTTGCCAAGTGCTCTCTGCTACCTTGCAGCTGATTCCAGAGACATTATCCCGAGGCTGAGGATTCCATGGTTTGGCTGCAGATACTCTTCAGCAGTGTTCAGCTTCACTGTTCATGCTGCTGGAGTCATCTTGGCAGGAGGAGGCAGTTTAATCTAGAGCTGCATTATGCAGCATCATTCTTTCAGCACTCTGTGCAGTGATGATTGGAGAGTACAGCCAAAATATTCTTAGCCATTTGTCTCCTGATGTAGTTATTCCTGCAAGAGCCACACTGCTTTATCAGCATCTGTGAGGTCCTGATTTGCTGCTGTTGCTAGGCTTGGCTTGGGTTTTCAGTTGTTCTGGGTTGGGTTTTTTTCTCTCTGGGGCCATTAAGCTGTCAGAATGACTGTCTTGCCCATGGCAGTCCATTGGTTCTGTTTGACTAACTCATCTTCCTTCCTGGGAGGGTGACAGCAGGGAAGGCAAGTTGGCCTCCCTCACACTTGGCAGCTGTTCCAGTGCTACAGAGTATCCAGCCTGAGAAATTCTGGAACTGCAACACCCACAGTAATTGGTTTGATTAGTGGAGCATTCACAGCTGATTTAAAAGAAGCAATATAAGAAATCCTGATGCTTCCTCATCGCTGGAGATGAAAGATTCAGATCCCCTCTGAGATCTTGCCGTGACAAGTCTTCATAGGAGGTTACAGCACCATTGCTTTTCCAGTCTCTGTCTTCTGACTTGATGATGTGTTAATTCAAAATGTTTGATAGCAGGAGCCACGCAAAGCTATTCAGATCATGTTTCTTGTACTGACACTTGCAGAAAGTTTGAATTTGCTGGTGGTTTGTTTGGTTTCTTGGGAATGTTTTTTTTTTCCTCTGTAGAGTGACATTGACAGTTCAGTTCCTGTAGCAGGCATCAACAGCTGCTGAGGAACTGATACAGACTTCTGTTGGGATTTGTGTTTTCAAAGCAATGTGCCTTGAAACTCCTTTCTGGTGATAGGATATATGTCACCAGACTGGCATGGCTGAATTGGCCAGATGAGTCAAATCCTGTTCTCCACTCAGCATAAAAAGAATCAGTGGGTTGGTTGTTGCCTTATCTGTGGAAAGTGGTTGTTTAGTGAGTCAGAATTCTTACAAGAGGCTTTTTGCTGATGAGAAATTGTGAATTCTCCTTAGGGGACAGCTGCACCAGCAATGCTGTGAGAAGTGGACACAGGTCAATGATGAGACTCAAGCCAAGATGGCCAGGATGGCTGCTGCTGCTGCCTGGGGCCTGGGTAATGTATCCTGCTGTGCCAGCCCACGCTGTGGAGGCACAGAGAGCTTCAACTTGCTTCAGGGCTACAGAATATAAGAAGCAGCAACACCAAAGAACCACATTATTTACACGGGGAAATGAAGTAGCTGTCATTCCATACTGAAGCCCTTTGGAAAACCTTCATTTACATAACATCTCCCAGTGTGGTCTCCAGTAACAGAGCCTCACTGGTCTGAGCAGATGATCAGTTGCTTAACTGCTCCTTTTTACTTGGCTTTACATGGAGCAGAGCTCAGCCTTGAAATGAGATTAACAGACTTTCTCAGCTTCGTGGCAGACTCTTATTTACAAACTACAACAGTATCTGCTGAGCATTCTGATAGATCTTGTCTGCTGAGTAGACAATCTTAAGTGGAATAAATCTCTAATGGTCAAAATGTCCATTATGCTGATAGCCAGAGATTTACTAGAGAAGGTTATAAATCACTTGCTGTCTGCCAGCCCGTGCTGGGAAAATCATTCTGTTGCTTTGTAGGGCACTAATTCATGGCAATGTTCTGGAAATGTCAGAATTTCAACTTTCTCATCACAAGGAATGAAAGAGCCTTTTCCACGAGGATAACAATTTGCCTAGAAGAATAATGCCCATGTTTTGCCTGTCTGTAACTCTGTGTATGTTGATAGATGGTTTCTGTGTGTAAAAGACAAGCTGTTGGAGAGCTGACTTCTTGCAGAAGTACCACATAGCACTCAGGCCTGGTTGCTGCTGTCTGAGCACCACAGCTTAGTCCTGTTCTGCTCTTACCTCACAGAGAAGGTTGTTTCCTACTGAGGATATCTGTCTCTGCAGGTCAGTGGGATAGCATGGAAGAGTATACCTGCATGATCCCAAGGGACACCCACGATGGTGCTTTCTACAGGGCTGTACTGGCTCTTCATCAGGACCTCTTCTCACTGGCTCAGCAAGTAATTATCCTCCTTGTTGGCTTTCTGAGACCTGGTTTAAGCTGCACTAGGCTATATGCTGCTCTAAAGCTGTAGCCTAAGAATTGCCCAATAAGCTTTTTTGCCATGGATGTGTTAGATATTGGAGATTGATCTTAGCTTGTATTTCCAGGAACACAGCAGTGAGTGTATGTACAGGTAGTAGCCATCCAGTGCTGTAGAGCATAAGAATGGCTTTATAATTTTTTAGGCTTTTTTTTATTTTTATGCCTGTTTTGTAGCCAGACAGGGCACAAGGATTGTCTCAGCAGAGGTTCCATTCTACAAGACACTGACTGTAAAATGCCACAAATGCCTGAGACACCTGTAAGATTCTTCATGGATGTTCTGTGCACTTCTGTCTGTTGCAGCTTTTTCAGTGAAGTGATCACATATATCGTGTGCAATTGCTTTAATTCTTCTGGTAGCATTGATACATCTCAAATCATAGACTGATATAAAGGCAAGGAACGAGTCTATTAAACAGAGCCATAGATGCTTATTTGTCACAGAGGAGATTTGCAGAGTAACTTTCTCCTCTCTAGATGCAAAGCATGTTGTTTACTTTCCAAGGAAGCTAAAGTAGCACTTCTCAGAATTCTGTGCTGGCTTGCCAGCTTAGATAAAGGAGCAGCTCAGTCTGCTCTGTCAAAACCCGTACCGAGATTTCTGGGTGATGTGCACAGGAAAATTAACCAGGCATTCAAAAGGGTAGAGTTTGTGATTAACCTTTAACATTTGGAACAGGAAAAGCTATAGGTGAGAGATTATATAATGACTAGAACCAGAGCAGGAGTTATTTCATGCTTGAAGAGTCTGTCTTAGTTGGAGGATGAGAAATGGAATTTGCTGTCCTGTAAAATTCATAAAATCCTGTTGGGTTACATAAAACAGTGAAAGCTATTTTCTGTCATTTTGTGGTATCAGGAGACATTTCTTGAGGCTTTTCTGTAACCAGCTGTCTTGCACTAAAATGTGAACTTCTC